>NC_092335.1:96495000-96802500 GCF_046630445.1 Rutidosis leptorrhynchoides
CACTACAAGAAAAGACATAGATATAGCAGCTGGTGGTTCGATTATGAAGAAAACCGAAACTGATGCGTACAAAATTATTGATAATACTGCTTCCCACTCACATGAGTGGCACCAAGAAAAAGATATCATTAGATCATCTAAAGCAGCTAGAGCCGATTCTAGCCATGACTTAGATTCCATTTCCGCAAAGATAGATGCTGTGGAAAGACGAATGGAAAAGATGACTAAAGATATTCATGCTATACGAATTAGTTGTGAGCAGTGTGGAGGACCACATTTGACAAAAGATTGTCTAAATATTGAATTAACAATGGAACAAAGAGAGAATATTTCATACATAAACCAAAGGCCTGGAAATAATTATCAGAATAATTATCAACCGCCAAGACCGATTTACAATCAAAACCAGAACTATAACCGAAATATTCCATACAACAACCAACAAGGTCCTAGCAATCAACAAGTATCCAATAATACTTATAATCAGCAAAGACCGAATTTTCAAAACAAACCACCACAACAAACCGATGATAAAAAGCCGAATTTAGAAGATATGATGACGAAGCTAGTTGAAACTCAAACGCAGTTTTTCACATCTCAAAAACAAACCAATGAACAAAATGCTCAAGCATTTAGAAATCAACAAGCTTCTATTCAAAATCTGGAACAAGAAGTAAGTAACCTAGCAAGGTTAATAGGTGAAAGAAAACCGGGAAGTCTACCAAGCGATACAAACGCTAACCCCCGGAATGAAACAGCTAAAGCTATTACCACAAGAAGTGGTACAACACTTAAAACACCTGAAATACCTGTAACTTCTGATGAAACTATTCCTACTCCACAAGAACCACAACCTGATCAAAATAAGGAAAAAGAACCGGTAGTTGAAAAGGTTAATGAAGATAACACAGTTAAGGATAAACCTTATGTTAAACCATACCAACCACCACTTCCTTATCCGAGTAAAATGAAGAAGGAAAAACTTGAAGCCGAGCAATCCAAATTCTTGGATATGTTTAAACAGATAAATGTAAATCTTCCTTTCATTGATGTAATTTCAGGAATGCCAAGATATGCTAAATTCTTGAAAGATCTAATCACGAATAGAAAGAAAATGGAAGAACTCTCGGCTGTTACTATGAATGCTAATTGTTCAGCAGTGCTGTTGAATAAGATACCAGAAAAACTATCTGATCCAGGAAGTTTCACAATTCCATGTTTTCTGGGTAGTCTTAGTTCAATAGAAGCATTGGCAGATTTAGGTGCTAGTATAAATCTAATGCCGTATTCACTATACGCTAAACTAGACCTTGGAGAATTGAAACCAACCAGAATAAGCATACAACTAGCCGATAGATCAATAAAATATCCTAGAGGGATAATGGAGAACATGCTAGTTAAAGTTGGTACTTTAGTATTTCCAGTAGATTTTGTTGTTCTAGACATGGAAGAAGATTCTCAAGTTCCTCTCATATTAGGAAGACCATTCTTAAACACGGCTAAAGCAATGATAGACGTGTTCGGTAAGAAACTGACCCTAAGTATAGAGGATGAGAGTGTTACCTTTTCAGTTGATAGAGCAATGCAACAACCACAATCTGCAGATGATACATGTTATTATATTCAAACTATAGATGCACACGCAGAATTATTAGAAGAATTTCCAGAATTACAAGGAACGGGAGAATGTTCTTTAGGAGAAGGAAATGAACCAATTGATGAAGCTGAAATGTTAGCTACACTTATAGCTAATGGATATGAACCAACAACAGAAGAAATTCAAATGCTAAAAGAAGAAGACAGATATCGATATAAATCATCGATAGAAGAACCTCCGAAATTAGAGTTAAAGCCACTTCCAAACCATTTGGAATACGCTTATTTACATGGTGAATCTGAATTACCTGTAATAATATCGTCTTCTCTTACTGAAAATGAGAAATCACAACTCATTTCTGTGTTGAAAGCTCATAAACCAGCCATTGCATGGAAGATTCATGATATTAAAGGAATAAGTCCTTCGTATTGCACACATAAAATCCTTATGGAAGAAGGTCATAAAACGTATGTGCAACGCCAACGAAGACTAAATCCTAATATGCAAGATGTAGTTAAGAAAGAGATTATTAAACTGCTAGATGCAGGTTTGATATATCCAATTTCTGATAGTCCATGGGTAAGCCCAGTTCAATGCGTGCCTAAGAAGGGTGGCATGACTGTCATTACAAATGAGAAAAATGAGCTTATTCCTACTAGGACTGTAACAGGATGGCGTGTATGTATTGATTATAGAAAATTAAATGACGCCACCAGAAAAGATCACTTTCCCTTACCTTTCATAGATCAAATGTTGGAAAGATTAGCCGGAAATAGTTACTATTGTTTTCTAGATGGATTTTCCGGATATTTTCAAATTCCAATAGCACCCGAAGATCAAGAGAAAACCACATTCACGTGCCCTTATGGTACTTTTGCTTACAAACGCATGCCATTTGGACTTTGCAACGCCCCTGCAACCTTTCAAAGGTGTATGATGGCGATTTTTCATGACATGATAGAAGAATGCATGGAAGTATTCATGGATGACTTTTCAGTCTTCGGTGATACATTTAAATCATGTCTAGTAAATCTGGAACGAATGCTAATTAGATGCGAAAAATCAAATCTAGTACTTAATTGGGAGAAATGCCATTTCATGGTTAAAGAAGGCATCGTTCTTGGACATAAAATTTCAAAAGAAGGAATTGAAGTGGATAGAGCTAAAGTAGATGTAATTGCTAAACTTCCACATCCCACCAATGTTAGAGGAGTTAGGAGTTTTCTAGGGCATGCCGGTTTTTACCGACGTTTCATAAAAGATTTTTCTAAAATTGCCACTCCTATGAATAAACTCCTAGAAAAGGATGCGCCATTCATCTTTTCAGATGAATGTATCAAATCTTTTAATATTCTAAAAGAAAAACTCACTAATGCACCGATCATGATAACACCAAATTGGAATCTACCATTTGAACTAATGTGCGATGCAAGTGATTTTGCAATGGGAGCCGTTTTAGGACAAAGGATTGAAAAACGATTTCAACCTATATATTATGCTAGTAAGACATTACAAGGAGCACAAACGAACTATACAACTACTGAAAAAGAACTCCTTGCTATTGTCTTTGCTTTTGACAAATTTCGATCATATCTCGTTCTAGCAAAAACGGTGGTCTATACCGACCATTCTGCTCTTAGATACCTATTTTCAAAACAAGATGCTAAACCAAGATTAATCCGTTGGATCTTACTCTTACAAGAGTTTGATATTGAAATCCGAGATAAAAAAGGAGCAGAAAATCTCGCCGCTGATCATCTTTCTCGTCTTGAAAATCCCGAATTAGAAGTTCTGAATGAATCAGCCATACAAGACAACTTTCCTGATGAATATCTATTGAAGATAGATTATAAAGAAATCCCATGGTTTGCAGACTATGCAAACTACTTAGTTTGTGGATTCCTTGAAAAAGGATTATCGTACCAAAGACGAAAGAAATTCTTCAGTGATATAAAACACTATTTCTGGGAAGATCCACATCTGTTTAAAAGTTGTCCCGATGGAATAATACGCCGATGCGTATTTGGAGATGAAGCTAGTAAAATTTTAAACCATTGTCACACAGGACCAACAGGAGGGCATTATGGGCCTCAACTAACAGCAAGAAAAGTTTATGAAGCTGGATTCTATTGGCCTACAATTTACAAAGACGCACACCTTCTTTGCAAATCCTGTGATGCATGTCAAAGGGCCGGAAAAATAAGTCAACGTGATGAAATGCCACAAAATGTCATCCAAGTATGTGAAGTATTTGACATTTGGGGTATTGACTTTATGGGTCCATTTCCAAAATCTCATAATAATCTATATATACTCGTAGCCATTGATTATGTATCTAAATGGGCGGAAGCACAAGCTCTCCCAACTAACGATGCACGAGTTGTAGTAAACTTTTTAAAACATCTTTTTGCAAGGTTTGGAACACCGAAAGCTTTAATAAGTGATCGGGGTACTCATTTCTGTAATAATCAACTTGAGAAAGTTCTTAAAAGATATGGAGTAACTCATAAAATCTCCACCGCATATCATCCACAAACAAGTGGACAAGTTGAAAATACAAACCGAGCTTTAAAACGTATTCTTGAGAAAACCGTAGGATCAAATTCGAAGGAATGGTCCATTAAATTGGAGGATGCACTCTGGGCTTTTAGAACAGCCTACAAAACTCCAATTGGAACCACACCTTTTAGACTTGTTTATGGAAAAGCATGCCATCTTCCAGTAGAAATTGAACACAAAGCATTTTGGGCTTTGAAGACATGTAACCTTGATTTACATGCAGCCGGACGTCTACGATTAAGTCAACTAAACGAATTAGAAGAATTAAGACATGAAGCATACGAAAATTCGTTAATCTATAAAGAAAGAACGAAGAAATGGCATGATAAAAGAATCAGAAGTTCAAAAGAATTTAAAGAAGGAGACAGAGTTCTTCTTTTCAATTCACGATTCAAGCTATTTCCTGGAAAATTGAAATCAAGATGGTCTGGACCATTCATAGTCAAAAGAGTTTTCCCATACGGAACGATAGAATTAATAAATTCAAATGGGATTGAATTTAAAGTTAATGGTCACAGAGTTAAACATTACATACATGGTCCGATGGAAGTCGACAACGAAGTTAATCACAATTTCGACACCACAGCTAACTAAGTGTGGGGAGAATCAAGTCTTTAAAGGATAATATGTATTTTTGTTAGAGTTAGATTGTCTGTTTTCGTGTAGTTCTCGAAAATGGAACACGTATGGTCTTTCCCTAGCAGACCCTAAAGAACTAGTCTTCTCCCCCCATTCTGAATTTTTATTTTTTTTAGGTTTTTACAAAATGAAGACTGCCTGTGAACTAAACCATGGTCTAATGCTACACGCTTTGATCACTAAACGTAATAATGACATACTACCGAGTGAATTAGTATCAGTAATCAGAGAAAGAATGGACGGAGTTAGAAAAGGATCCAGATGCGAAGATAATAAGTTACAATTTGGTAAAGGAAAATCAAAATCCGCAGCGAAAAGAAGAGCACGACACCTAGAAAAATGTCACAAATGCGGAAAATGGTCACATGGAGGTAAATGTTCAAATAATCAAACCTATTCAAATACCGAATTTGTTACTTTATGCAGAGACGGACCGTTCATATGTTTAGAAGAAAAGACAATGAATGCTAGAGGTTACGCCTATGCAGCCATGGAAGACCAATTAAACCGACTATCTTATGAATATAATAGATCATATAACTAAGAAATCTATTTCACAGGTATGTCTGTACAGTTTTTATTTTTATTTTTATTTTTAACCTTTTGATAATAAACGCTAATTTGTTCGCTAAAAAGTATTAAATTGGTATTAAATAAAATTAGGTTTGGCGACCGAAATTATTGATATCATTCAAAAATTTATTACATCACTGCGAAATTTAACGTTTATTCTTAAGGTATAAATATCTTTAATCAATCAACCCAAAATATTTCAAAAATTCGTCATGAGTTAAATTAGGTCTTGGAACCGAAATTACTTTACCGAAAAGAGGGGCGCATATTTTTGATAATATTTGATTAATTAAAGTGGGATAAAAAGACAAAAAGATTTTTAATTTTATTTTTACCATATTTTTAAAAATTAATATTTAAATCTTAAATTAATATTGTAAACTTTGTAAAAACAATATATTTAAATTATAAATATTTGAAAAATTAATATAAGTTTGATATGAATTTATGAATTTTTTAAATTAAGTTTGGTGTGAATTTTTAATTTTTAAAATATGAATTTTTAATTTTATGCATTTCAAATTTTAAGTTTGGTGTGAATTTTTAATTTTTAATTTTTTAATTTTGAATTTTATATTTAAGTTGTGTGAATTTAAAAACAAAAATTTACTTTATCTCATTAAGTTAAGAATATGATTTTTAAAATTCGTCGTAAGTTGAAGACTAGGTCTTTGAACCGAAATTGCTTTACCCGAGGGAGGGACGAGAACTTTTATTATCATTATTTTTAATCTTATTGATTTAAAGTATGCCAAAAACATTAAAAAAAAAAAAAAAAAAAAAAAAAAAAAAAAAAAAAAAACCCTGGAAAATACCCCCATGCGAGTCGCATGAGGGAAAGGGTTATGCCATGCGACTCGCATGGCCACTAAAAACTGGACAGGAACAAAATCCAGCCGAGTTCTGCTCTTTCTTTCACAATAACACACACATACACGAACCATCTCCAAACTCTCTCAATTTTTCACCAATTTTCACCAAATTTCTTGCAAAACTTCACAATAATCATGCCTAGATTCAGTAGTCTCAACCCCTTCAGGAGAAAGGTAAAGATTTCACCCCTAATCTCTTTAAATTCGAATTTTTGTGTTCTTGAGCTAGAAAATTTATATTTTGATTTTGTTAAATTTAGATGTAATTAGAGCTAAATTGTTGTTATATTATGCATGTATATCCTAGATAGAAGCTATTTAACATGAATTGAAGCTAAAAACTTCAAATTTTTAAGAATCTAGGGTTTGTGTTCTTGAGCAATTTGGGGCTTTTTGATATAAACAGGTTATGGCCGATTTTTGTCATGAATTGTTGCTAAAATAAGTAGTGTAACATGTTTAGGTAGTTAATTGATCCAAACTTTGAGCCTAAACATGTTTTTGAGAATTAAAGTAGACTTTTTAAGCCTAAAAATTCATGAACTTGGATAATTTGATATAAAGGCCATTTGAAACTTGTTTCATTGCTAGTAGTGATTATTTTGGCATGTTATTTGAGATAAATGCTTATGAACTTGATGTACATTTTTCGTATATGCTTATTTGACAAAGTGTAGACTTGACAAAAATATGAAAATGAGCACTAGTTTGATTTGAATGCCATGTAACAAGTGTTTAATTGTTATAATAATTATTGTTGACATGTTTAAGAGTTTAAATGTGATAAAACATTGTACACATTTTCGTATGTAAAAGTGTAGAATTGTTATCGTTAAGAAAATGTGTATAAAATGTGTTATGAATTGAACAGGTCATCATAATTGTTTCAAGTTATTATTTTGCTAACACTAATGCATATTTGGATGCACAAATTTTGTGTTTAATGTGTTTTGCAGAAAGCCGATACTGGAGGATCAGGAGCATCATCGTCCAGGCAACCAGAGCCCGAACCGGAAATGTTTCATGAACAAGAACAACATATGCAACAAGAAGAAGAAGAACAGGAGGAGCAACATATTCCTTATCACGATCAAGATCAATTATTCGTGAATCAGTTTCGTCAATTCGCTCCACATCAAAGGATTCTGAGCTTAGACATTAATGAAGATCAGTTACATCCAAATCTGAGATTTGATCGATGTTGGATAGAGTATCCAGATTATCAAAAGAACATGCACATTCTCTACAATAAGGTTGTTGAAATGCCAAGGGCAATTGACTGGGTACCTTTGGAAACAGTTGACCTTGCCGAACCGATTCGGCAATTATTGGTGCAAAGGTATGGTAATTCTCAGTTTAACGATTGGATGCGCCTATTTTCCATTCGTAGAACCATATATAGGGAATGGTGTATAGAATTACTTAGTACTATTAAGTTAAACAGTGATGTTAGGAGGATAGATGATAGAAGCTTTATTAGATTTCTTTTAGGTGGACGCATGTACAGAATGTCCATGATAGATTTAGCCAGGGCCTTACAGATTTACACCCCTGCTGAACTTTTGAGCCCCGACTGTAATAGCCTGATTGCCCAAGGAGAAAGGGTAGATAGGGAATTTGATGTTAACGCTGTCTGGAGGCGTATGTCCCACTTTAATGAATTTCACGCCAGTGGAAATCATACATACTTAGATATAGACAGAGCTGAACTCCGGGTGATTCATAGATTCTTAGCAAACACAATTACACAAAGGGGTAGGAATAAGGAGAAATTGACCGTAAACGATTTGTTCTACCTCAAGTGTATTAGAGACCCGAGGAGTTTCGTTAACATTCCCTATTGTGTTGGTTATTATCTCGCTAATGTAGTTTCGGGGATGAAATCGGGGAGTATTATAGGTGGTGGTATTTTCATTACTCTCATTGGAGAGTATTTAGGTGTAGATAAGCACCAAGGGGGTCCAATGAACGAAATAGAGGACGGAGGTGAAACTATAAGTTCAAACCTTTATCACGGTGCAAGGGTATTATTGATGAGACGTGGTCGGGTATATCGATACGAGGGACCTCAGCGACAGGTAGAGAGAGGTTCGGATGATGAGATGGAGGAGGCGAACAACATTATAGGAGTTGTTCGGGAGACTGCTCTTGATTTAGGTATTCGTATGGAGGATGAATACATGACGAACTATGATAGGCATATGCAGTACGAGGCATGGCAACGCCGGAATGACTACGAGCATTCCCGGCAACGAGAGCATGACCGATGGGATTATCATCAGCGCCAAATTATAAGCCAGTTGCAGCCTGGTGAGATGTATTATCCGACCCGACCCGCATACTATCCCGCACATCAGCCAGAGATGAGACCACCCTATGATTCATATGATTATGACGCAGCATACCAGTACACCTATAATCAGCCATGGAACCCGGACGCGAACATGAATTGGGATCCATATCCTAATTTTCCTCCTAACCCACCTCCTGATCAGTAGAGATAAGTGGTAATTTTTATTTTTATTTTAAACACTTAACATTTTATTATGTTTATGTAATGTTGGATATTTTATTATTATTGTGTACTAATATTTTTCTTATAGTTTGAAAGTGGGATGCCAAAGTTCCATTTCAAATTGCATGTATGATTATATTTGTATTGTATGTATTCTATTTTATGCACAAAACAGGGTAAAACAACGCGTTTTCAAAGACTGGCATTAAGTTCAGCAAAAGCAAGTAATTTTGACGACAATGATGCAAAATGTATGTGAAATAACAACAAGACGGAATGAACAAATGACGTGCACCATTTATCATTCAGCAAACAAACGCCAATATATTTGGAAACTTTGGTAAAAATTTAATCATTTTCACACAAATCACCCTCAATAATTTAAATTGTTACTGATTTCTTGCAAATGAGGACATTGCAAGATCTTAAGTGTGGGAAGGGGTTAAATTCTTTCGGATTTTAAAATTTTTATATTAAACACTTGGTTACCATTAAAAATACTAGTAAAGCAGTAGTTGTATTAGAATCTAGTGCTCTCTGATAAAAAAGAACAGCCCTAGTCTTATATACTGACTACCCAATTCTAGTAAAATTTTTAAAAATTTTCAATTAAATGAATTCAAAATCATGTTTATACATATTTATGAACGATAAAACTAGGTTTTAACACCGAAATTATTGTTACCTCGGAAAGGACATAAATTGAGAAACAAACTAAAATGTTAAAATTCATTTAAAATGGAATAGAGGACGATAAAAAGGAAAATAAAAGCCAAGTGTGGGAAAATTTACCAAGTTATTTTAAACATATGTCACATATATTTGTAACAAATAACTGAAAATACTTTTGCTTTGGACTAAACTAAACTGTTTTACCCGATGAAAGAAAAGAAGAGATGGATCTACACGATGAATCAATTCCATCATTAAAAGGAAGTAAAGTCTTCCGAAAAAGACACGCGCTTCTTGATTTAGGTCATGAAGTTGTCGTCCAGACCAGCTGTAGGTTGACGAAAAATCTAGAAAAGTCATCACTAAAATCAGCAGGAAATCCACGGGACCTCAGCATTAAACAGGGTCGCCAAGTGGTCAGATTTATCCTAACCATGAGAAGGATTTATCTCGTACAATGGGGGGGCACCGTGCAAATTAGCTGGATAAGACTAATGAATCAGATCCCCAGAAAGGATAATCTCCTTAAAGATTAAAAATCAGCTTTTAAGACTGATATTACTCAATCCTAGAGATTGACCTTAAAGATTGAGAATTCAAACTCATGGAATTCAATGATATCTAAACTCGAGCGTGAACGAGAAAATATTTTGATCAAAAATACAAACCGATTTGTTTTCTGAAAACCCTATTTTCAATGCGTTCATTACCATTGAACGTAAAATCCTAGGAATTCACCTGGAATTCATTAGGTCACCTGAACTAAATCGGGTGTCAACCGTAAGAACGGTGGTTGCATAACATGGTCAAAGACAGGACCTTGTGCCAGACCGAAAAATTATAAGGGTGAGCTTTACTATTGCTCCTACCAAGGATAGTAATTGCGTCCGACACGTTATAGACCATAATCAAAAGCATGTCACGGGACATTGCCTTAAACAGTTGCTTGTTCAACGCTTTCCTTTACAACCGGACGGTAGTTTGCCGAAAGGTAATATACGGGACAAGTAAACTGGACGTGTTGCTTTCCAAATACAAGGTTAGCAAGTGGGTGACACAAAACCGCAAGTTTTGAGCTAAAATTTTCAAATTTGAAACCCACCAAACCCACAAAAATATTTTGCAAACACCGGTAAAGGGTTATTCCAGAAAACTTATCTAGGGTAAAAACTAGATTTAATTTTCAAAAGATCAAATGTTTTTATAAAGATCCAATTGCCTTAATGGATCTAAATTTTTATAGTCATGTGGGACTGTAAACCATATCGTTACTACCATTGTTTATACCGCCGTATAGAAATCACTGATGTACAAAGTGTGAAGAATAAAGAAGTGATTCTAGTATTTCAAGACAATATTGCTTGAGGACAAGCAACGCTCAAGTGTGGGAATATTTGATAATGCTAAAAACGAACATATATTTCATAGCATTATTCCTCAAGAAAGACAAGCTTTTAGTTGCAATTGTTCTATTTACAAGTAATATTCGTTTAAATAATAAAAGGTGAAGACAAAAGACAGATTCGACGATTTGAAGACGCAAACGACCAAAAAGCTCAAAAGAACAAAAGACAATCAAAAAGGTTCAAAATATTGATGAGGAACGTCTCAAAATGACAAGAGTACAAGTTACAAGACGCAAAGTACGCGATTTAAAATAATACGCGAGGACGTCCGAAAATCCGGAACCGGGACCTGAGCCAAGAAGAAACACCCGACGCAACGGACCAAAAATATCTAGTCTACTATGCACAAGAATATAATATAATATATATATAATTATATATAATTATATATTATATATATTATTATTATTATATTACGTCGGCAAGAAGAAAACAAAAGTAGATGGCTGAATCCAGGGTGGCCATGCGACTCGCATGGCCAGAAGCACAAAACCATGCGAGTCGCATGGTGTGAGATTGCTGGTCAGGTCCTATAAATAGCCAGTTTTCTGACGAGTTTTAAACACATCATTTTTTCTTCTCTTCATACGAAGTAATATATATTTATATTTATAATTTATATTTTAATTTTAATTATAATTCTAATAATAAGGGTATGTTAGCGAATGTTGTAAGGGTGTAAGTCGAAATTCTGTCCGTGTAACGCTACGCTATTTTTAATCATTGTAAGTTATGTTCAACCTTTTTATATTAATGTCTCGTAGCTAAGTTATTATTATGCTTATTTAAAACGAAGTAATCATGATGTTGGGCTAATTACTAAAATTGGGTAATTGGGCTTTGTACCATAATTGGGGTTTGGACAAAAGAACGACACTTGTGGAAACTAGGCTATGGGCTATTAATGGGCTTTATATTTGTTTAACTAAATGAAAGTTTGTTAATGTTAATATAAAGATTTACAATTGGGCGTCCCTATAAATTACCATATACACTCGATCGGACACGATGGGCGGGGTATTTATATGTACGAATAATCGTTCATTTAACCGGACACGGGAATGGATTAATAGCCACTAGAATAATTGAAACAGGGGTGAAATTACATTCAAGGGTAATTGGTGTAATTGTTAACAAAGTAGTAAAACCTTGGTTTACACGCAGTCGATAACCTGGTGTATTCATTAAACAAAGTATTAAAACCTTGTTACAATTCGAATCCCCAATTAGTTGGAATATTTATCTTCGGGTATAATAATAATTTGACAAGGACACTTGCAATTTATATTTATGACTGATGGACTGTTATGGACAAAAACCAGACGGACATATTGAATAATCCAGGACAAAGGACAATTAACCCATGGGCATAAAAACTAAAACCAACACGTCAAACATCATGATTACGGAAGTTTAAATAAGCATAATTCTTTTATTTCATATTTAATTTCCTTTATTTTATATTTAATTGCACTTCTAATTATCGCACTTTTATTTATTGTTATTTTATTTAATCGCACTTTTAATTATCGTACTTTTTAATTATCGCAATTTAATTTTATCGCATTATTCGTAATTTCATTATCGTTATTTACTTTACGCTTTAATTTAAAGTCTTGTATTTATTTTATATTTTACATTAGGTTTTAACTGCGACTAAAGTTTTAAAATCGACAAACCGGTCATTAAACGGTAAAAAACCCCCCTTTATAATAATAATATTACCTATATATATATTTGTATTTTTATAAAAGTAAACTAATATAGCGTTGAGCTTTGTTTAAAGATTTCCCTGTGGAACGAACCGGACTTACTAAAAACTACACTACTGTACGATTAGGTACACTGCCTATAAGTGTTGTAGCAAGGTTTAAGTATATCCATTCTATAAATAAATAAATATCTTGTGTAAAATTGTATCGTATTTAATAGTATTTTCTGCGTAAAATTTAATAGTATTTTATACCCCTCTGCTTTAACATCAGGCCTGACTTTAAGGCTCTAGACCAGTTGGTGGAGCCTTATTTACTCCATTTCCATCTACTTCAACCTCATCCATTTAATTTCTAGAGAGAGAGGGTTTTCTAGAGTAAGAGAGCTCAAAGTAAGGAAGAAGAAGGTTGAATCGGGCCTAAGTGCAAGCATTAAAGTTGTTCATCTACTTCCTAGTTACGTTTTGAGTGTGGTGGTATGTTCTAACTTTGTTTTCCTTATTTAATTTGATTAAGGGTTAGGGTTTGGGGTAAGTGATGAACTTAAAACCCATTTGTTAGTGAATTCGGTGTTTTGGGTGAATTTGGGTCATGTAGACTCAAAGATGACTAACTAGGGTTTTTCAAGTATTAATTGATGTTTATGAGCTTAAATTAGTTAGTTAATTACTAGCACACCTAGATATAAGTAAATGGGTGTTGTGTGGGCTAGTGGATAACCCGAAATGGGTGTGTTGAACTTAAATTGGTCAAATGGGTCAAAATGGACCTAAGTTAGTTAATGTTTGTGATTGATGCATAAACCTTGTGTTGAAATGTGTTTTAAACCTAACTTGGTAATGATTAGGGTTTCGGGGATGTTAACCCAAATATTAGGGTTAAGGGTGCAAATGGGTCGAAATTGCACCATGGGTCAAGATAACACTAGAATGGAGTTTTAGTTGGTTGACCAACTTGAGTTGTGATTGATATTATGTATAATGTAACAGGTACGTTACATTGAAGATTTTTCAAACTTGATTACTTTTCACAAGAGACTTTGAGGTGAGTGGAGTAATTATACGTATGTGTATATGACGTGTTTATTTGTGGGTGTTATGGTATGAACCATCGAGCCGGTAGTGCCATAACATGTGTGCAATAAGATGTGAACCACGAGCCAGTAGCATCGAGTGTGAACCACAAGCCAGTAGCATTATAAACTAGATGTGAACCACGAGCCGGTAGCATCGAGTGTGAACCATGAGCCGGTAGCACTATAAAAGAGTATGACTCAATTGCGTATGGTGTGAACCACGAGTCGGTAGCACCATAGCGTTTATGGTTAACCATATTGAGATTGTCGATTATTTAGCATATTGTTTATATATATACATTGTGTTTAGTATATGCTAATGCGGTTTTGTGTAATGTACGACTTGTTAAGTGTTTTGGGTACGATGACATGCTAATTGAGTTACAAGTTCGTATGAGGTATTTGGTGAATGTGATTGCAAATAGATGGGTTATATATATGTATGTGTAATTATTGCATTCACGAAGCTTTGCTTACCCTCTCGTTGTTTACCTTTTTATAGGCTCAGGTATGGACAAAGGTAAGGGCGTTTATTTGGAGTAGAGATCTCGTTGTGTTAGGGGACACTTTTGGAGATATTAGCTTTTAGAGTTTGACCGAGACTTGGGTAGTTTAACCCCAAACACCATGCTCGTAGGGTCGTTTGGTATTTAAACTTTTTGTGGTCGAAACTCTCGTTTTGTATTAAACTCGTAATTCGGGTCGATGTGGGCCCCACTTTGTAGAACTTATTTTATGTTTGGATCGTGTTAGTTTTACATATTTGGTTATGTTGTTAAAAGTGTTTTGTCTAATTATGTCGGGAAGTGGCCAATCTTTTTCGTGTTTTTGACTTTCGGGGACAGCGGGCTGTCCAGGCCATTTTGCGCGCCGCGCAGGCCTTTGGAGCAATCATTTTTCAAGTAAACACGGTCGAAGTCCAGACTTACTAATGCATCCTAACAAACTAGATAAGACACACTAATGCAAAATTCTGGTTCTCTAAGACCAACGCTCGGATACCAACTGAAATGTCCCGTTCTTATTGATTAAAAACGTTCCATATTAATTGATTTCGTTGCGAGGTTTTGACCTCTATATGAGACGTTTTTCAAAGACTGCATTCATTTTTAAAACAAACCATAACCTTTATTTCATAAATAAAGGTTTATAAAGCTTTACGTAGATTATCAAATAATGATAATCTAAAATATCCTGTTTACACACGACCATTACATAATGGTTTACAATACAAATATGTTACATCGAAATTAGTTTCTTGAATGCAGTTTTTACACAATATCATACAAACATGGACTCCAAATCTTGTCCTTATTTTAGTATGCAACAGCGGAAGCTCTTAATATTCACCTGAGAATAAACATGCTTTAAACGTCAACAAAAATGTTGGTGAGTTATAGGTTTAACCTATATATATCAAATCATAACAATAGACCATAAGATTTCATATTTCAATACACATCCCATACATAGAGATAAAAATCATTCATATGGTGAACACCTGGTAACCGACATTAACAAGATGCATATATAAGAATATCCCCATCATTCCGGGACACCCTTCGGATATGATATAACTTTCGAAGTACTAAAGCATACGGTACTTTGGATGGGGTTTGTTAGGCCCAATAGATCTATCTTTAGGATTCGCGTCAATTAGGGTGTCTGTTCCCTAATTCTTAGATTACCAGACTTAATAAAAAGGGGCATATTCGATTTCGATAATTCAACCATAGAATGTAGTTTCACGTACTTGTATCTATTTTGTAAATCATATATAAAAACTGCATGTATTCTCATCCCAAAAATATTAGATTTTAAAAGTGGGACTATAACTCACTTTCACAGATTTTTACTTCGTCGGGAAGTAAGACTTGGCCACTGGTTGATTCACGAACCTATAACAATATATACATATATATCAAAGTATGTTCAAAATATATTTACAACACTTTTAATATATTTTGATGTTTTAAGTTTATTAAGTCAGCTGTCCTCGTTAGTAACCTACAACTAGTTGTCCACAGTTAGATATACAGAAATAAATCGATAAATATTATCTTGAATCAATCCTCGACCCAGTGTATACGTATCTCAGTATTGATCACAACTCAAACTATACATATTTTGGAATCAACCTCAACCCTGTATAGCTAACTCCAACATTCACATATAGAGTGTCTATGGTTGTTCCAAAATATATATAGATGTGTCGACATGATAGGTCGAAACATTGTATATGTGTCTATGGAATCTCAAGATTACATAATATACAATACAAGTTGATTAAGTTATGGTTGGAATAGATTTGTTACCAATTTTCACGTAGCTAAAATGAGAAAAATTATCCAATCTTGTTTTACCCATAACTTCTTCATTTTAAATCCGTTTTGAGTGAATCAAATTGCTATGGTTTCATATTGAACTCTATTTTATGAATATAAACAGAAAAAGTATAGGTTTATAGTCGGAAAAATAAGTTACAAGTCATTTTTGTAAAGGTAGTCATTTCAGTTGAAAGAACGACGTCTAGATGACCATTTTAGAAAACATACTTCCACTTTGAGTTTAACCATAATTTTTGGATATAGTTTCATGTTCATAATAAAAATCATTTTCTCAGAATAACAACTTTTAAATCAAAGTTTATCATAGTTTTTAATTAACTAACCCAAAACAGCCCGCGGTGTTACTACGACGGCGTAAATCCGGTTTTACGGTGTTTTTCGTGTTTCCAGGTTTTAAATCATTAAGTTAGCATATCATATAGATATAGAACATGTGTTTAGTTAATTTTAAAAGTCAAGTTAGAAGGATTAACTTTTGTTTGCGAACAAGTTTAGAATTAACTAAACTATGTTCTAGTGATTACGAGTTTAAACCTTCGAATAAGATAGTTTTATATATATGAATCGAATGATGTTATAAACATCATTACTACCTCAAGTTTAGTAGGTAAACCTACTGGAAGTGACAAGAGATGATCTAGCTTCAAAGGATCTTGGATGGCTTGAAAGTTCTTGAAGTAGGATCATGACACAAAAACAAGTTCAAGTAAGATTTTTACTCGAATTAAGATAGTTCATAGTTATAGAAATTGAATCAAAGTTTGAATATGAATATTACCTTGAATAAGAAAGATAACCTACTGTATATAACAAAGGTTTCTTGATCTTAGATGATTACTTGGAATGGATTAGAAAGCCTGGAAGTAAATTAGTAAACTTGAAGGGATTTTTGAAGTGTTCTTGAAGTGTTCTTCCTATGATGATTATAGCTTGATTCTTGAAGTGATTTTTGATGAAGATGATGATTAACTACTGGAAAAATACGTTCATAATAGTGTGTGTGTGTTGAGAGAGAATTAGAAAGAGAATTGGAAGTGAAATGGAGTGAATGATGAGTGGTAATTGGTGAGTGGTGAGTGGGGTTAAAAGGAGTTCTAGTTAGTTGACTAGCTCATGGTAGAAGTTAAAATTGATTAGTCATACATGACATAATCAATAGTGGAATCCCATGCTAGTTCCTATTGGTATATACCCATAGTAAGTACGTTTTGAAGCTGTGTATAATACGGGTAAGAACACGACTAGAATTCTTGATGAAAGAAAAGAATGGGAAAGTAACTGTAACCATTTTCGTTAAGTATGAGTGTTTTGATATATGTCTTGAAGTCTTCCAAAATTATTTTAATACATCTAAATACACTACATGAATATACATTTTAACTGAGTCGTTAAGTCATCGTTAGTCGTTACATGTAAGTGTTGTTTTGAAACCTTTAAGTTAACGATCTCAATTAATGTTGTTAACCCATTGTTTATTATATCTAATGAGATGTTAAATTATTATATTATCATGATATTATGATATATTAATATATCTTAATATGATATATATACATTTAAATGTCGTTACAACGATAATCGTTACATATATGTCTCGTTTCGAAATCCTTAAGTTAGTAGTCTTGTTTATATGTATATAACTCATTGGAGATACTTACTTATCATAATCTCATGTTAACCATATGTATATCCATATATATATATCGTCATGTCGTTTTTACAAGTTTTAACGTTCGTGAATCGCCGGTCAACTTGGGTGGTCAATTGTCTATATGAAACATATTTCAATTAATCAAGTCTTAACAAGTTTGATTGATTAACATGTTGGAAACATTTAATCATGTAAATATCAATCTCAATTAATATATATAAACATGAAAAAGTTCGGGTCACTACATTTGGCGCGCCGCGCCACCTGCTGAACAAGCAAAAAAAATTTTTGTGCTATTTTTACGCGGGTTCGATTGTGGTTTGGTTTGGGATGTTACACATCTGCTTCCTCCATTTCCTCATCTGAACCTCTCTCTACCTGTGGATGATGACCCTCATATGGTACTGCCTGATTGCGTCTGCTCTTAATACCTTTGCACCCTGATAGACCCACAATCCAAAAGTCTCAACCTGTTCCCTACATACCATTAGTGGACCCCCTTGATCCCTATCTACATCTAAATACTCTCCAATGAGAGTAACAAAAATACCTCCTCCTATTATTCCCCCGTCCTGTATTCCTTCCACCATTTTGGACAGATAAAAACCAACACAGTATGGGATATTAACAAAGCTTCTAGTGTTTCGAATACACTTAAGGTAAAATAAATTGTGTAAGGTCATTTTCTCCTTGTTGTTACCTCTTTGTGTAATCGAATTAGCTAAAAATCTATGTATAATACGAAGCTCTGCTTTGTTAATATCTAAATAGGAGTGTCTTCCTCCCCGCGTAAAAACATTATAATTTGACATACGCCTCCAGACGGCGGCAGCGTCAAAATTCCTATCTACCCTTTCACCATGATAAATCAAATTTGTAAAATCAGGTAGTAGTAATTCACCAGAAGTGTAAATCTGTAAAGCCCTGGCCATGTCCAGCATGGACATCCTATACATCCTACGGCCAAGTAAAAATCTAAGAAAATTCCTATCGTCTAACCTAACTACATCCGTATCAAGTGATATAGTACTCATAAGCTCAACACACCACTCTTTATATACAGGCCGATGAGTGGTAAATAAACGTTCCCAATTGGGAAAAGAAGAGTTCCCATACCTTTGGATCAGATGCTGCCTAACTGAGTTAGCTAGTTGGACCCTTTCCAAAGGCTCCCAATCGATTACCCTCGGTACTTCTACATTTTTCGTTACTAGTTTAAATTTGTTACTTTAGTACGTCGGGTAATCTCTCCAGCTTCAATCAAATCTCAAATTGGGATGCAACTGTTCTTCATGAATTGTTGGGTGTTCTATTATTGGATGAATCGGAAATTGTACGTAGGCATTAACATATTCTTGTTGCGGATCATAATATGGTACGTGTTAATCAGGTTGTTGTTGTTGTTCTTGTTGTTGCCCCGGTTCGTGATATTGCATCTCTGGCTATGGTTCCAGAGCAGGTTGCCTAGATGATGATGATGCACCATCAGTATCGGTATATCTCCGCAAAACTCATTAAACACAAAATTTGTGCTTCCGAATATACATTAGTGTTAGCAAAATAACAAATTAAAACAATTACAATAACATGTTTAATTCATATTAAACTTATACTCATTTTCATATTTTTATCAATTCTACACTTTTTCAAATAAGCATATATGAAAATGTTTACAAAGTTCATAAGCATTCAACTCAAATAACATGTTAAAATAACCATTACTAGATTAAACAAGTTTCAAATGACATTTACATCAATTTAATCAAGTTCATGAATTTTAGACTTAAAAAGTCCACTTTAATTCTCAAAAATCATGTTTAGGATCAATGTTTGGATTATTTAGCTACCTAAACATGTTACACTACTTAATTTAGCAATAATTCATGACAAAAATTAGCCATAACCTGTTTATATCAAAAAGCCCCAAATTGCTCAAGAACACAAACCCTAGATTTCTAAAAATTTTGAAGTTTTTGGCTTCTAATTATGTTAAATAACATCAATCTAGGTTATACATGCATAATATACTAACAATTTAACTCAAATTACACTAGAAATTAACAAAATCAAATTAGATAAAAATTAGCTCAAGAATGAAAGGACCCGTTCATATACATTATAAACGATTCATAATAGTTGATTACATTGCGAGGTATTTGACCTCTATATGATACATTTTACAAACATTGCATTCGTTTTTAAAAGACAATCTTTCTTTACATCAAAAATTGACAGGCATGCATACCATTTCATAATATCCACTATCCAACTATAAATTGATTTAATAATAATCTTTGATGAACTCAATGACTCGAATGCAACGTTCTTCGAAATATGCTATGAAAGACTCCAAGTAATATCTTTAAAATGAGCAAATGCACAGCGGAAGATTTCTTTAACACCTGAGAATAAACATGCTTTAAAGTGTCAACCAAAAGGTTGGTGAGTTCATTAGTTTATCATAATCATTTATTTCCATCATTTTAATAGACCACAAGAATTTCATTTCCAATTCTCATAAATATACGTCCCATGCATAGAGACAAAAAATAATCATTCATATGGTGAACACCTGGTAACCGACATTAACTAGATACATATAAGAATATCCCCTATCATTCCGGGATCCTCCTTCGGACATGATATAAATTTCGAAGTACTAAAGCATCCGGTACTTTGGATGGGGTTTGTTAGGCCCAATAGATCTATCTTTAGGATTTGCGTCAATTAGGGTGTCTGTTCCCTAATTCTTAGATTACCAGACTTAATAAAAAGGGCATATTCTATTTCGATAATTCAACCATAGAATGTAGTTTCACGTACTTGTGTCTATTTCGTAAAACAGTTATAAAAGCAGCGCATGTATTCTCAGTTCCAAAAATATATATTGCAAAAGCATTTAAAAAGGGAGCAAATGAAACTCACGCATATAAATATTTTAAAACAGTTAATAAAACATTGCATGTATTCTCAGCCCAAAAATGTAATGAGTAAAAGGGAATCAAATGAAACTCACCATACTGTATTTCGTAGTAAAAATACATATAACGTCATTGAACAAGTGCAAGGTTGGCCTCGGATTCACGAACCTAAATTAATTATATATATTTATGTGTTGGTCAATATTTGTCTAACAAATTAGGTCAAGTCATAGTGTACCACAATCCTAATGCTCGAGACTAATATGCAAAAGTCAACAAAAGTAAATTTGACTCAAAATAATTTCCAAAAATTTATACATGATTAATATATAGTTTAAATATCGTCGTTTTATATTTTTAAATATTTTTAAAAGATTTATTAGAGTAAATAATATAATTTATTTATTAATAAATAAAATTTTATATTATATTTATATAATAAAATATACTTTTATATATATTAAGTAATAAAATTTATAAGGTTCATTTAATATTATAAAGATAATATGATACGTATTATTAAAGTAAGTTATTACACGTAGTAAAATATGTTTGTATCAAATATTTATTTGATAAAATAATATCTATAATGATAGTAATTAAAAGTTGTATTATTTTGTAATAATAATTATTATTATAAAAATATCAATATTTATAATTACTAAGATGACATTATGATAAAACGATAATTCTAATTATGATAACTTTAATATTTACGATAATTTTTAATATTATATTTAAAATAATAATTATATTTAAAATAATAATAATAATGATATTTTATAGTAACAATGACATTTCTATTAAAATGATAATTTTTGTTAAAATGATAGTTTTAATACTAACAATAATTTTAATAATAATAGTAATGATAAAAATAATAAGAACGATAATTTTATCTAAATCAATATCTTATAATATTTTAATTTCATCATGATACTCTTACCCATTATTTCCTAATCGTTTCGTTTAATAGCTTTTAATCGTCTTTTATATCGTGTTCGTAATAATGATAATAATAGTAATCAAAATAATTAGGTGTTACAAATATTTGTTTTAATTACACTATTATTAATAATGATAGTTACTATAACATTATTAACGATAATACTAATAATTATCTTAATGATAATATAGTAATAATAATAATAACCATTTTTAAATAATGATATATATATTAATAATGATAATAATAATAATAATAATAATAATAATAATAATAATAATAATAATAATAATAATAATAATAATAATTGGATAATAATAATAATACTAATTATAACTTTAATGATAATAACGATAGTAATAATAAAAAATAACAATTTTTAATGATAAATCCTTTTATTGATAAAGATAATAATAATAATAATAATAATAATAATAATAATAATAATAATAATAATAATAATAATAATAATAATAATAATAATAATAATAATAATAATAAGATAAAACTAGAACGACGATAATAACGACGATAATAATAATCATTTTTAATAATAATACAAAAATTCGATGGACTATAACTTCAAATCCGTTCATCGAAATCATTCGATATCTAAATGAAAAGTTCTTAATTTTTTGCTAGCTTTCCAACGACATGCATATCTTATACCTTATCTCAGTCGCATATATAACTAATTCAGGATTCAACATAACCTAACTAAAGGCAATATCAAAAGTACAAACATGCATAATCCTATATACTCGAGCACTAGTCAGGGATACACTATTAGTATGTAAAAGTTAAATTATGAGTACTCACATATCAATATTGAGATTCAATATTGCAGAAAAGGTACGTAGACGCAACGGAGATGATAAACACTATATTGACCTCACGAGCATACCCATGAACTATACCAATCACCTCCATAGCTATAACCCATAATTTCCTTAATCCAATCCCACTCGAAAAACAATTTCGAAATCACTCGGACAGCACTCTGACGTAATATTTTATGTATACTAATAATATCTTGAAATAATACGGAGTAAATATATATATGTAAATCGATTGAGAGAGTTTAGAGAAAAATATTTTCAAGTTTCTATGAAATAATGAAACCTATTGAATTCTATTTATAATAGATTTTTGAATTATTAAAGTGAATTATTAAAATATGAATTATTAAAGTGAATTATTAAAGTATGAATTATTAAAGTGAATTATTAAAGTATGAATTATTAAAGTGAATTATTAAAGTATGAATTATTAAAGTGAATTATTAAAGTATGAATTATTAAAGTGAATTATTAAAGTTAAAGTAAAGTAAAAATAAAGTAAAGGTAAAGTTTAAGTATAGTAAAAGTATAAAACTATGTACGTATAATACGCGTATAAATATATATAATATTAATTTAAATCGTTATATATATTTAATAAAATAAAATATAAATATCGTTATCTTTATCATACTGGTTAAGTAATGAGTTATCAAAAGTGGTTCTAGATATTTATAAAATTTATATACGTTTTAATAATAAAGTTCTTTTTAAACTGAAAACGATTTTGTACGTTTGAAACTAAATCAAATAAATATAATAATTTTGTTTTCCAAAACCAAATATATTTTTAAGAATCATTTTGTTTAAAGGTTAAAATAATGGAAATCGTTATATCATAAAATGTTTTTAAAAAAGTAGAATCATATATATTCATAATAGGTTTCAATTTTTTAAATTACAGTTTGTTGGTGAAGCATGGGATAAAGTTCAAAGGTTAAATAAACGTATGAAATCATCTTAATGAAAAATGTCGAGTTACTTAACTTGTCGATATCCAACATCTAAGTTATTTACACTTCACGTTCTTACTTATAAATCACTTTACCATTTTCCGAATGTTGTCAAAAAGAATAGATTTCTCAAATCAACGTGGGCCTTTCAACAGAGACTTGTAATCATAATTTAATATATCTGATAATTCAATCATTTGATCTTATCTTCTAATTCCATTGATAAACATTTTGAAACAGATACAATCATATAAAGTATTTAATCTAATATTTTGTTTACGTTTCAAGTTATAATATATATATACACATATACATATATAATCATATTCGTTTAATGGTTCGTGAATCGTTGGAACTTGGTCGAGGTTGAATGAATGTATGAACATAGTTTAAAATTCTTGAAATTTAACTTAACAAATATTGCTTATCGTGTCGGAATCATATAAAGATTAAAGTTTAAATTTGGTTGGAAATTTCCGGGTTGTCACAGTACCTACCCGTTAAAGAAATTTCGTCCCGAAATTTGAGTGGAAAGGTCGTGAATGATAATAAGTATGTTTTCATGATGCATACGGGCTGAAAATTAGAGTTTTATCATCAGCGAATAATTTGGATAAACAATCCATTTATATGAAGAGTACGAATGAAGCTAACATAGAAGAGTGAAATGAGTAAGTGTAGATTCATCTTATCATTTGACGTAGATATGATTGATTTCCAGATTTTAAGGGATTTGAAGAAAATCTTCTTAATAAGATTTGACTCTCTGGTAATCAAGGGAATTAGGATCCGCTTTAAATGCGATCATCCATTTTAATTGTTCTGTCGGAGATTTTCTTATAAAGTTACCTCCTTCGTTTCCTTACAACTCACACCATCTGTTGATGCATTTTATGCAAGTCCCTAGACATCTACCCACGTCCATTGCAGGTATAACAGTTTACAGGCCACCATGATTGCTCGTTATTATCCTATCCGTGTTTGTATGTGGTTACAGGAACTGCAGGAATGAGATTTAGATGTTTGACTATGTTAGACTTAGTCAGACGTACGAGTGAAGCCTCACTAGTACGGCTAACAGGCTCATACGCATGGTTGATGCTGAGCTAAGTCACAATTACAACCTAAATGATAAGACACGAGTGAGTGATCACCCGTACGGTTGATGAAGCCAACTCGTACGTGTGATGAATGAATCTTATGGGTGTGTCAACAGCAGGGGTATATAAAGTCTTATGTTCTTCATTTTAAGTTAAGCCTCTCATTTGTTACACACACTCAGATCTAGTGAGCTCCTTCGATTCTCTCTCAGTCTAAATCACCCAGGTGGTGAATAATAGCTCTAGGTGTTGATCTAATCACACTTGATTTAGTTGTGGTTTGACTAAATTAATAAAAAAAACTTAACCTATTCACTAGAGGGTTTGATTCACTTATTCTGCCATTGTGTGAGTTAAATCTGTTGATTTCTAAGTTCCTAGTCATGTTTCATCACCTTCTATTCTTTCCCCCTCAACTCATATTTTAAAGTATTCATCAATATGCTCCATCCAGTTCTGATTCTCGATATACTTCTAACTTTTATATCGGTCATTCTTCTTTTTTTTCATCTACCGCCGGAAGAATCTATTTACTTCTACTATACTCTTGGGTTTATAGTGTTCCTAGTTCTCCCGTGTCTTTATATTGCTATATGCATCGATATATATGGTTTATAATTTCTGGTTTGTCGTTGGGCTTTATATGTTCCCTTATATTTCAAAGTCTCTGCTTCTGTCTTCTATAATCATTATCATTCACAGTTAATGCTCTCTTTTATTTGCTGTAATTTATACCCCAATTTCTATTTCGGAGTTTTGTCCTTTC
This sequence comes from Rutidosis leptorrhynchoides, assembly GCF_046630445.1. Classification (NCBI taxonomy): domain Eukaryota; kingdom Viridiplantae; phylum Streptophyta; class Magnoliopsida; order Asterales; family Asteraceae; genus Rutidosis; species Rutidosis leptorrhynchoides. The sequence goes on from NC_092335.1 coordinate 96,520,145, forward strand.
GTTTCTTCTTCTTGCGATTAAGCACCACTTGTAATGGTCCAGAATTCACAGATATGAATTTCGAAATGAACATTGTTAATGTTCTAGGAAGGAAATTGTGATGGCACGATCTTGACTTGTCAAATTACTAAAATACCTTGGAAAAGGCCGAATCATCAAGAAATATTTTCTTGATATTTTAGAGGTTAAATAGAATACAAGAGTCGTATAACATGGCACATGATGATGTTATGATCTGTGAATCATCACATTCCATTTAGAAACTCAGCATGACTTACTGTAATATAATCACATTGATCAAGTGTCATTATATTATACTAATTCATGCTTCAGTTCCCAACACTACTTCAAAATATTCCTATTTTAAACTTGAATGTTTCAGAATTTAGAAACTAAAATAGTTTCTTTTATGATGTAATACAGATAGCGTGAAGAGGTAAATGATTTCAAATAAGAAAAATTAAGAAAATATCTTCAGAAATATGGAGGATATTTATAATGAAAGATATGATGATATTTTAGAATTTTTAATATCAGAGGATGATGAAGAATATTGTCCGCAGGGGTTTAGAGTCAGGAGCAAGGTATTCGTTAATGACTTCAGCAGATACTGAATTATTTAGATCCTTTGAAGTCAGGTTCAGTCTTTGTAATTTGTCCACAGCCTCCTTCCTACTTTGCTCAATCCGTTTTCCAGTTCCAAGACTTCTCTTTTTCTGCGCTTTGCCAGCACACCTATTCATTATCATCAAACTTTTACTGTTAAGGTCGTTTATAGTTTTTTTGCTGCTTCATCAGTATTTTTCCATTTTCGGAGAACCAATTCGTAGTTCGAAGTGTTTTTCAGAATCTTCACATTCAAATTAAGTCCAAAAGATAGACGTTATATATACACATATAACTGTTGGCGTAGACATGCTGCGAGATTTTAAAATACTGATTGCTAATTCCCAATGATTCGTATGGAAATTCTCATTACAAGATGCGAATGAGTAAATGATGGGGTTTCAATGAATAATTATAATGACTTTTTGGAGAGGCTAAAGTCAAAGGGTAATGAAGTTGTTGATACATCTGTTAATAATGTGGTGGAATGTAAAAGGTTCTCTGGTAACGATGGTGTATATCTCAAGGTTATAATAAGGTTAGTCTGACTGAAAAGTCAAAGTTGACTTGCTGGAGCTGTGACAAAACTGGCTACTTTGAATAGGAGTCGCAAAGTTATTTATGCTAATAAATGCTAAAGAATCTGATGCGGATACGTTGTTTAAACTTTTACTTTGGTTTCAAGAGTTTTTCGGGTACATAACTGTGGGTAACATGTGGTTGGATCATCATCTCGATTGCTCATCATTCGAAGTGTCTTCGGAAATTTTCGAAGGGTTTGAACATAGATTGTAATCGTTAACATACATTTGATGTTCTAACATAGTTTTGAAGTCAAAATATAGCTTGTGAAAGATGTAAGGATCTAAGAGTGATGATTTTGGTCATATCTCAAGTTGAATTTTGAGATTTCAGAATCAGAATATGTAATTAAATTTTGAATGAGTATGGTTGTTTTGATTTCTATAAAAGAATGTATATTGTTGTGAAAGTAGGGAGTATAATGGATGATTTGCTGAATCAGATTCGAAGAATGTAATATATTAATTGTGAATTTATATATCTCTCGGGTATTACCTACCCGTTAAAAAAATTTCACAATTAATATTTTGTACAAAAGAATTTTATTACAGTCTTTATGAAAATATATATATGTATATTTTCTTCAGATGTAACATAGATTTAATGAGATAATGTTAAATTAAACTCATTTGATTTACGGTTGAAACTAGAATTGAATAATCCCTAAAGGCTTTAAAAAGTACATAACTTTTACGCAGTATTTCTTTAATGACATTGAAATTATGAATCAATACTTCGTTATTTGTTGATGTATGATGTTCGGTTCGTGGAATTCTTGTAAATTTCGCAAAGTACGAATGATGTTATCTGAAAAGTTTCGGGTAGATCGATGATGAAAGTGTAAAATCAAATATATACTTGATTTATTATGAATTGGAATTTGTTGAATTGCGACAGAGATTGTAGTTAACGCTGGTTAAGTTGCGGCCGAAGGACGTACATTATTGCATATTTGTAATATGAATTAACCGAGTAGTTAAGATTCACACACAATAGCTTAGCACGGAAAGATTTATTTTTATTTCAAAATATATAAAATATACATATAATTTCTTCAAATGGAATGAGTTAATTCTTCATAACTCGTTGATACAATATACGGGTTATTGATTCGTAATGATGTCCATAGTGATTCATGAGCTGACGGAGTTTGTGATGTTATAGGTGTTGTTGATTCTGATGTTGACTGTACTGATGATGCTGGTGACACTGACGGTACTGTTGATGCTGTTGGTAAAACAAGTTTAGCTTGTTAATCACACACCATTTTTGTCAGGGTTTCTACTCTTCCTTCTATCATTTTGGTTCGCTTAACTGATTTATGGTTAAGGCTATATTAGATAATCTCTAAGACTTTAGAGATTACATAATCTGCGCGGAATGTTTCTCCAATGAAGTTATGAATTAATACTTCGTCGGTTATTGTTGTTGGTATTCCTTGGTATCTACAGGGCGTATGACATTGGTGCTCGTGGGACAGAGTATAAAGTTGAGGTTTACGACGTGGTTGTGGTTGGGGTGGTAATGGTACTATTGGCATTGATGATGGTGTTACTGGTTATGCTGCTGATGCTGCTGCTGGTGTTTGTAATCTCTGCACCATATTCTCCAAAGCCACTACCCGAGCGCGAAGTTCGTTGACTTCTTCTATTATTCCAGGATGATTATCGGTCAAAACGAGCGGATAAATAAAATCTAGAATTTGATGTAGTATATAATCGTGACGAGATACCCTGGAAATGAGAGAGAAAATGATGTCTCGAATAGATTCGCCGGTAAGTGCTTCAGGTTCTTCGCCAAGAGGGCAATGTGGTGGATGGAAAGGATCGCCTTCTTCTTGTTTCCAATGATTGAGGAGGCTACGAACCCATCCCCAATTCATCCAGAATAGGTGATGACTGATTGGTTGATCCATTCCGGTCACACTGCTTTCGGAGCTTGAGTGAGATTCCATTTCGGAATTCGAGTGACTTGAACTGATGACAAATTCCATTTCGTACGATTGGATAAAGGATTTTCGATATAAAATGATTTTTCGGCTATCGGGTGGTATTCTATTTACATAGGATATCTATATATAGAGATCAAAAGATTTCATAGATTACGGAGGAATTTGCGGGGTATGTCAGGCAAAGTTTAAAGTAACAGATACGATAAGATATGATTTAGCAGATACGCTAAGATATGAAGTTTGTCTATACACTACTCATGCAATTAATGTAGCAAGGCGTGTCTAGACTAATAATGATAAGCAGGTAATTTCCTATGGATGATAAGCAGATGATTTCCGACTAGAAATGATAAGCAAAACTTTTGACATGCAGACACGGTCGAAGTCCAGACTCACTAATGCATCCTAACGACTTATCTGTTAGACACACTAATGCAGACCTGGTTCGCTAAGACCACCGCTCTGATACCAACTGAAAGGACCCGTTCATATACATTATAAACGATTCATAATAGTTGATTACATTGCGAGGTATTTGACCTCTATATGATACATTTTACAAACATTGCATTCGTTTTTAAAAGACAATCTTTCTTTACATCAAAAATTGACAGGCATGCATACCATTTCATAATATCCACTATCCAACTATAAATTGATTTAATAATAATCTTTGATGAACTCAATGACTCGAATGCAACGTTCTTCGAAATATGCTATGAAAGACTCCAAGTAATATCTTTAAAATGAGCAAATGCACAGCGGAAGATTTCTTTAACACCTGAGAATAAACATGCTTTAAAGTGTCAACCAAAAGGTTGGTGAGTTCATTAGTTTATCATAATCATTTATTTCCATCATTTTAATAGACCACAAGAATTTCATTTCCAATTCTCATAAATATACGTCCCATGCATAGAGACAAAAAATAATCATTCATATGGTGAACACCTGGTAACCGACATTAACTAGATACATATAAGAATATCCCCTATCATTCCGGGATCCTCCTTCGGACATGATATAAATTTCGAAGTACTAAAGCATCCGGTACTTTGGATGAGGTTTGTTAGGCCCAATAGATCTATCTTTAGGATTCGCGTCAATTAGGGTGTCTGTTCCCTAATTCTTAGATTACCAGACTTAATAAAAAGGGCATATTCTATTTCGATAATTCAACCATAGAATGTAGTTTCACGTACTTGTGTCTATTTCGTAAAACAGTTATAAAAGCAGCGCATGTATTCTCAGTCCCAAAAATATATATTGCAAAAGCATTTAAAAAGGGAGCAAATGAAACTCACGCATATAAATATTTTAAAACAGTTAATAAAACATTGCATGTATTCTCAGCCCAAAAATGTAATGAGTAAAAGGGAATCAAATGAAACTCACCATACTGTATTTCGTAGTAAAAATACATATAACGTCATTGAACAAGTGCAAGGTTGGCCTCGGATTCACGAACCTAAATTAATTATATATATTTATGTGTTGGTCAATATTTGTCTAACAAATTAGGTCAAGTCATAGTGTACCACAATCCTAATGCTCGAGACTAATATGCAAAAGTCAACAAAAGTAAATTTGACTCAAAATAATTTCCAAAAATTTATACATGATTAATATATAGTTTAAATATCGTCGTTTTATATTTTTAAATATTTTTAAAAGATTTATTAGAGTAAATAATATAATTTATTTATTAATAAATAAAATTTTATATTATATTTATATAATAAAATATACTTTTATATATATTAAGTAATAAAATTTATAAGGTTCATTTAATATTATAAAGATAATATGATACGTATTATTAAAGTAAGTTATTACACGTAGTAAAATATGTTTGTATCAAATATTTATTTGATAAAATAATATCTATAATGATAGTAAGTAAAAGTTGTATTATTTTGTAATAATAATTATTATTATAAAAATATCAATATTTATAATTACTAAGATGACATTATGATAAAACGATAATTCTAATTATGATAACTTTAATATTTACGATAATTTTTAATATTATATTTAAAATAATAATTATATTTAAAATAATAATAATAATGATATTTTATAGTAACAATGACATTTCTATTAAAATGATAATTTTTGTTAAAATGATAGTTTTAATACTAACAATAATTTTAATAATAATAGTAATGATAAAAATAATAAGAACGATAATTTTATCTAAATCAATATCTTATAATATTTTAATTTCATCATGATACTCTTACCCATTATTTCCTAATCGTTTCGTTTAATAGCTTTTAATCGTCTTTTATATCGTGTTCGTAATAATGATAATAATAGTAATCAAAATAATTAGGTGTTACAAATATTTGTTTTAATTACACTATTATTAATAATGATAGTTACTATAACATTATTAACGATAATACTAATAATTATCTTAATGATAATATAGTAATAATAATAATAACAATAATAATAACCATTTTTAAATAATGATATATATATTAATAATGATAATAATAATAATAATAATAATAATAATAATAATAATAATAATAATAATAATAATAATAATAATAATAATAATAATAATAATAATAATAATAATAATTGGATAATAATAATAATACTAATTATAACTTTAATGATAATAACGATAGTAATAATAAAAAATAACAATTTTTAATGATAAATCCTTTTATTGATAAAGATAATAATAATAATAATAATAATAATAATAATAATAATAATAATAATAATAATAATAAGATAAAACTAGAACGACGATAATAACGACGATAATAATAATCATTTTTAATAATAATACAAAAATTCGATGGACTATAACTTCAAATCCGTTCATCGAAATCATTCGATATCTAAATGAAAAGTTCTTAATTTTTCGCTAGCTTTCCAACGACATGCATATCTTATACCTTATCTTAGTCGCATATATAACTAATTCAGGATTCAACATAACCTAACTAAAGGCAATATCAAAAGTACAAACATGCATAATCCTATATACTCGAGCACTAGTCAGGGATACACTATTAATATGTAAAAGTTAAATTATGAGTACTCACGTATCAATATTGAGATTCAATATTGCAGAAAAGGTACGTAGACGCAACGGAGATGATAAACACTATATTGACCTCACGAGCATACCCATGAACCATACCAATCACCTCCATAGCTATAACCCATAATTTCCTTAATCCAATCCCACTCGAAAAACAATTTCGAAATCACTCGGAAAGCACTCTGACGTAATATTTTATGTATACTAATAATATCTTGAAATAATACGGAGTAAATATATATATGTAAATCGATTGAGAGAGTTTAGAGAAAAATATTTTCAAGTTTCTATGAAATAATGAAACCTATTGAATTCTATTTATAATAGATTTTTGAATTATTAAAGTGAATTATTAAAATATGAATTATTAAAGTGAATTATTAAAGTATGAATTATTAAAGTGAATTATTAAAGTATGAATTATTAAAGTGAATTATTAAAGTATGAATTATTAAAGTGAATTATTAAAGTATGAATTATTAAAGTGAATTATTAAAGTTAAAGTAAAGTAAAAATAAAGTAAAGGTAAAGTTTAAGTATAGTAAAAGTATAAAACTATGTACGTATAATACGCGTATAAATATATATAATATTAATTTAAATCATTATATATATTTAATAAAATAAAATATATATATCGTTATCTTTATCATACTGGTTAAGTAATGAGTTGTCAAAAGTGGTTCTAGATATTTATAAAATTTATATACGTTTTAATAATAAAGTCCTTTTTAAACTGAAAACGTTTTTGTACGTTTGAAACTAAATCAAATAAATATAATAATTTTGTTTTCCAAAACCAAATATATTTTTAAGAATCATTTTGTTTAAAGGTTAAAATAATGGAAATCGTTATATCATAAAATGTTTTTAAAAAAGTAGAATCATATATATTCATAATAGGTTTCAAGTTTTTAAATTACAGTTTGTTGGTGAAGCATGGGATAAAGTTCAAAGGTTAAATAAACGTATGAAATCATCTTAATGAAAAATGTCGAGTTACTTAACTTGTCGATATCCAACATCTAAGTTATTTACACTTCACGTTCTTACTTATAAATCACTTTACCATTTTCCGAATATTGTCAAAAAGAATAGATTTCTCAAATCAACGTGGGCCTTTCAACAGAGACTTGTAATCATAATTTAATATATCTGATAATTCAATCATTTAATCTTATCTTCTAATTCCATTGATAAACATTTTGAAACAGATACAATCATATAAAGTATTTAATCTAATATTTTGTTTATGTTTCAAGTTATAATATATATATACACATATACATATATAATCATATTCGTTTAATGGTTCGTGAATCGTTGGAACTTGGTCGAGGTTGAATGAATGTATGAACATAGTTTAAAATTCTTGAAATTTAACTTAACAAATATTGCTTATCGTGTCGGAATCATATAAAGATTAAAGTTTAAATTTGGTTGGAAATTTCTGGGTTGTCACAAAGAACACTATAATTCAAATTTAAAGAGTTTTAGGGGTGAAATCTTTACCTTCTTTGAAAAACTTCTGAACAATTTCATGATTAAAGCGGATTATAGCAAGAAATTTGGTGAATTTTGGTGAAAATGGCGAATTTTTGAGTGGATTTGGGGTTTTGCTCGTATATATGTGTGTGTTTGTGAGAAGGCAGAAGCAACAACTTGCTGGCCTTTTGTTCCTGATCTGTCCAGGGTTCCCATGCGATCGCATGGGTTCCCAGTGCAAACCTCATGCGATCGCATGGGGTTATTTTTATTTTTTTTATATAAAAAAACCTTTAACTAATAAAACATAAATTAATAAATTTTTTAAAAATTTGTTTCTTTTAAGAATGTGGGCGTTTCGGATCGTTGTCCTAGTTAGTCTCTCAACAAAATTTTAAAATTTGTCGTTTAAAAGCGTTTGTTTTAAAAGCAAAGATTTTTTGGTTTTTTAAATGTTTTTGACATATTTTAATTCAATAAGATTAAAAATAATGATAATAAAATTTCTCGTCCCTCCCTTGGGAAAAGCAATTTTGGTTCAACGACCTAATCTTCAACTCACGACGAATTTTAGGTATCAAATTTTTAACTTCATGAAATAAAGTACATTTTGTTTTTAAATTCACACCAAACTTAAATTTAAAATGCATAAAACAAAAAATTCATATAAATATAATTAATATTTTTAATTTTACAAACTTTTATTAAAAATCTAAGTTTTTAAAATATTTACAAACTTAAATATATTGATTTAAAAATTTACAATATTAATTTTAAAAACATGGTAAAAATAAAATTAAAAATCTTTTTGGTCTTTTATCCACTTTAATCAATCAAATATTATCAAAAATATACGCCCCTCTTTTGGGTAAAGTAATTTCAGCTATATTACCTAATTTTACTCCTGACGAATTTCTGAAATATTTTGGATTGATTGATTAAAGATATATATACCTTAAGAAATAAACGGTAAATTTTGCAGTGATGTAATAAATTTTTGTATGATATCAATAATTTCGGTTTCGTATACCTAATTTTATTGAATATCAATTTAATACTTTATAGCGAATGATTCATCGTTTATTATCAAAAGGTTAAAAGCAAATAAAAATAAAAATAAAAATAAATAAAAACTGTACATACTTACCTGTGAGATAGAATTCTCAGAGACCTGCTTTAACTGACTCATAGGAGAGTCGTGTGATTTGGTTTTCCATAGCTACATAAGCGTAACCTTGATTCTTCAGTAACTTTTCTTCTAAACATATGAACGGTCCTTCTCTGCATAGAGTAACAAATTCGGTATTTGAATATGTTTGATTCTTCGAACATTTACCTTCGTGTGACCATTTTCCGCATTTATGACATCTTTCAAGGTTTCGTGCTCTTCTTTTTGTTGCGGATTTTGATTTCCCTTTACCAAAATGTGTCTTATGATGATCTTTCTGAGTTCTTTCCTCACTTCGTCCATTTTGCCTCTTATGAATGATACCAGTTCACTCGAAAAGATGTTATTATTACGTTTAGTAATCATAGCGTGTAGTAGTAGACCATGCTTCATATCAAAGGAATTCTTCATCTCGTAAAACCTAAAAAAAAAATTTCAGAATGGAGGGAGAAGACTAGTTCTTTTGGGTCTACTAGGGAAAGACCATTCGAATTCCATTCTCGAGAACTACACGAAAACAGAATATCTAACTCTAACAGAAATATATATTACCCTTAAAAGATTCGAATCTTCCCACACTTAGTTAGCTGTGGTGTCGAAATTGTGATTAACTTCATCTTCAACTTCCATTAGATTATCTATGTAATGTTTAACTCTGTGACCATTAACCTTAAATTCAATCCCATTTGAATTTATTAATTCTACTATTCCGTACGGGAAAACTCTTTTGACTATAAATGGTCCAGACCATCTTGATTTCAATTTTCCAGGAAATAGCTTAAATCGTGAATTGAAAAGAAGGACTCTGTCTCCTTTCTTAAATTCTTTTGAACTTCTGATTCTTTTATCATGCAATTTCTTCGTTCTTTCCTTATAGATTAACGAATTTTCATATGCTTCATGTCTTAATTCTTCTAATTCATTTAATTGACTTAACCGTAGACGTCCAGCTTCATGTAAATCAAGATTACATGTCTTCAAAGCCCAAAATGCTTTGTGCTCAATTTCTACTTGAAGGTGACATGCTTTTCCGTAAACGAGTCTAAAAGGTGTGGTTCCAATTGGAGTTTTGTAGGCTGTTCTAAAAGCCCAAAGTGCATCCTCCAATTTCATGGATAATTCCTTTGGATTCGATCCTACGGTTTTCTCTAGAATACGTTTTAATGCTCGGTTGGTATTTTTAACTTGTCCACTTGTTTGTGGATGATAAGCGGTTGAGATTTTATGAGTTACTCCATATCTTTTGAGAACTTTTTCAAGTAGATTATTACAAAAATGAGTACCCCGATAACTTATTAAAGCTTTCGGTGTTCCGAACCTTGCAAAAAGACGTTTTAAGAAGTTGACTACAACTCGTGCATCGTTAGTTGGGAGAGCTTGTGCTTCCGCCCATTTAGATACATAATCAATGGCAACGAGAATGTAGAGATTATTATGAGATTTTGGAAATGGACCCATAAATTCAATACCCCAAACGTCAAATACTTCACATACTTGAATGACATTTTGTGGCATTTCATGACGTTGACTTATTTTTCCGGCCCTTTGACAAGCATCACAGGATTTACAAAGAAGGTGTGCGTCTTTGAAAATTGTAGGCCAATAGAATCCAGCATCATAGACTTTTCTTGCTGTGAGTTGAGGCCCATAATGCCCTCCTGTTGGTCCTGTGTGACAATGGTTTAAGATTTGACTGGCTTCATCCCCGAATACACATCGGCGTATTATTCCATTGGGAAAACTTTTAAACAAATGTGGATCTTCCCAAAAATAGTGTTTTATATCACTAAAGAATTTCTTTTGTTTTTGGTATGACAACCCTTTTTCAAGGAATCCACATACTAAGTAGTTTGCATAGTCTGCAAACCATGGAATTTCATTATAATCTATCTTCAATAGATATTCATCAGGAAAGTTATCTTGTATAGCCGATTCATTTAGAACTTCTAATTCGGGATTTTCAAGACGAGAAAGATGATCAGCTGCGAGATTTTCGGCTCCCTTTTTGTCTCGGATTTCAATATCGAACTCTTGTAAGAGTAAGATCCAACGGATTAATCGTGGTTTAGCATCTTGTTTTGAAAATAGGTATCTAAGAGCATAATGGTCGGTATAAACCACCGTTTTAGCTAGAACGAGATATGAACGAAAATTGTCAAAAGCAAAGACAATAGCAAGGAGTTCTTTTTCAGTAGTTGTGTAATTCGTTTGTGCTCCTTGTAACGTCTTACTAGCGTAATAAATAGGTTGAAATCGTTTTTCAATCCTTTGTCCTAAAACGGCTCCCATTGCAAAATCACTTGCATCGCACATGAGTTTAAATTATAGATTCCAATTTGGAGTTATCATGATCGGCGCATTAGTGAGTTTTTCTTTAAGAATATTAAAAGATTTGATGCATTCATCTGAAAAGATGAATGGAGCATCTTTTTCTAGGAGTTTATTCATAGGAGTGGCAATTTTAGAAAAATCTTTTATGAAACGTCGGTAAAAACCGGCATGCCCAAGAAAACTCCTAACTCCTCTAACATTGGTGGGATGTGGAAGTTTAGCAATTACATCTATTTTAGCTCTATCCACTTCAATTCCTTCCTTTGAAATTTTATGACTAAGAACGATGCCTTCTCTAACCATGAAATGGCATTTCTCCCAATTAAGTACTAAATTTGATTGTTCGCATCTAATAAGCATTCGTTCAAGATTAACTAGACATGATTCAAATGTATCACCGAAGACTGAAAAGTCATCCATGAATACTTCCATGCATTCTTCTATCATGTCGTGGAAAATCGCCATCATGCACCTTTGAAAGGTTGCAGGGGCGTTGCAAAGTCCAAATGGCATGCGTTTGTAAGCAAAAGTACCATAAGGGTACGTGAACGTGATTTTCTCTTGGTCCTCGAGTGCTATTGGAATTTGAAAATATCCGGAAAAATCGTCAAGAAAACAATAGTAACTATTCCCGGCTAATCTTTCCAACATTTGATCAATGAAAGGTAAGGGAAAGTGATCTTTTCTGGTGGCGTCATTTAATTTTCTATAATCAATACAAACTCGCCATCATGTTACAGTCCTAGTAGAAATAAGCTCACTTTTTTCATTTGTGATGACATTCATGCCACCCTTCTTAGATACGCATTGAACTGGGCTTACCCATGGACTATCAGAGATTGGATAAATTAAACCTGCATCAAGCACTTTAATAATTTCTTTCTTAACAACATCTTGCATATTAGGATTTAGTCTTCGTTGTCGTTGCACATATGTTTTATGACCTTCTTCCATAAGGATTTTATGTGTGCAATACGAAGGACTTATGCCTTTAATGTCATGAATTTTCCATGCAATAGCTGGTTTATGAGCTTTTAGCACAGAAATGAGTTGAGATTTTTCATTTTTCGTAAGAGAAGACGATATTATTACAGGTAATTCAGATTCACCATGTAAATAAGCATATTCCAAATGGTTTGGAAGTGGTTTTAACTCTAATGTTGGTGGTTCTTCTATCGATGATTTATATCGATATCTGTCTTCCTCTTTTAGCATTTGAAGTTCTTCTGTTGTTGGTTCATATTGATTAGCCATGAGTGCGGCTAATATGTCAGCTTCATCAATTGGTTCAGTCCCTTCTCCTAAAGAACATTCTCCTGTTCCTTGTAATTCTGGAAAATCTTCTAACAATTCTGCATATGAATCTATAGTTTGAATATAATAACATGTATCATCTGCAGATTGCGGTTGTTGGATGGCTCTATCAACAGAAAAGGTAACACTCTCGTCCTCTATACTTAGGGTCAGTTTCTTACCGAATACGTCTATTATTGCTTTAGCTGTGTTTAAGAATGGTCTTCCTAATATGAGAGGAACTCGAGAATCTTCTTCCATGTCTAGAATAACAAAATCTACCGGAAATACTAAAGTACCAACTTTAACTAGCATGTTCTCCATTATCCCTCTAGGATATTTTACTGATCGATCGGCTAGTTGTATGCTTATTCGTATTGGTTTCAATTCTCCAAGGTCTAGTTTAGCGTATAATGAATACGGCATTAAATTTATACTAGCACCTAAATCTGTCAATGCTTCTATTGAACTAAGACTACCCAGAAAACATGGAATTGTGAAACTTCCTGGATCTGAGAGTTTTTCTGGTAGCTTATTCAACAGCACTGCAGAACAATTAGCATTCATAGTAACAGCTGAGAGTTCTTCCATTTTCTTTCTATTTGTGATTAGATCTTTCAGGAATTTGGCATATCTTGGCATTCCTGAAATCACATCAATGAAAGGAAGATTGACATTTATTTGTTTAAACATATCAAAGAATTTGGATTGCTCAGCTTCAAGTCTTTCTTTTCTCATTTTACTCGGGTAAGGAAGTGGTGGTTGGTATGGTTTAACATAAGGTTTAGCCTTAACTGTGTTATCTTCATTAACCTTTTCAACTACCGGTTCTTTTTTCTTTTCTTGTTCAGGCTGTAGTGCCTGTGTAGTAGGAATAGAGTCATCAGAAATTACAGGTATTTCAGGTGGTTTAAGTGTAATACCACTTCTTGTGGTAATGGCTTTAGCTGTTTCATTCGGGGGGTTAGCATTTGTATCACTAGGTAGACTCTCTGGTTTTCTTTCACCTATCAACCTTGCTAGGTTACTTACTTCTTGTTCCAGATTTTGAATAGAAGCTTGTTGATTTCTAAATGCTTGAGCATTTTGTTCATTCGTTTGTTTCTGAGATGTGAAAAAACTGCGTTTGAGATTCAACTAGCTTCGACATCATATCTTCTAAATTTGGTTTTTTATTATCGGTTTGTGGTGGTTTGTTTTAAAAAATAGGTCTTTGCTGATTGTAAGTATTGTTGGATACTTGTTGATTGCTAGGACCTTGTTGGTTGTTGTATGGAACATTTAGGTTATAATTCTGATTTTGATTGTAGATTGGTCTTGGCGGTTGATAATTATTCTGATAATTATTTCCAGACCTTTGGTTCATGTATGAAACATTCTCTCTTTGTTCCATTGTTTGTTCAATACTGAGACAATCTTTTGTCAAATGTGGTCCTCCACACTGCTCACAACTAATTCGTATTGAGTGAATATCTTTAGTCATCTTTTTCATTCGTCTCTCGAAAGCATCTATCTTTGCGGACATGGAATCAAAGTCATGGCTAGAATCGGCTCTAGCTGCTTTAGATGATCTAACGATGTCTTTTTCTTGATGCCACTCATGTGAGTGGGAAGCAGTGTTATCAATAATTTTGTAAGCTTCAGTTGCGGTTTTCTTCATAATGGAACCACCAGCTGCTATGTCGATGTCTTTTCGTGTAGTGATGTCGCATCCTTGGTAGAATATTTGTACTATTTGATAAGTGTCTAAACCATGTTGCGGACATCCTCTTAACAACTTTCCAAATCTTGACCATGCCTCATATAGAGTTTCATTTAGCTTTTGTGTGAACGTAACAATTTTTCCTTGAAGTCTCACGGCTTTAGATGCCGGAAAGAATTGTTTAAGAAATTTTTCAACTAAGACATCCCATGTATCAATCGCCCCTTCAGGTAACGATTCTAACCAATCTTTGGCTTCTCTCTTTAACGTCCAGGGAAATAACATGAGATAGATCTATTCATCCTCCACTTCTCGGATTTTAAATAGAGTATAAATCCTATTAAAGGTATGAAGATGTTCGTTTGGATCTTCCTTCGGCGCACCACTAAATTGGCATTGATTAGTTACCATGTGTAGGATTTGTCCTTTGATTTCATAATCTGTCGCATTAATGTCTGGTTGAGTAATTGCGTGACCTTGGCCAGTGCGCTTAGCTCTCATTCAGTCTTCCATACTTAGAGGTTCCAGATTTTCCATGATTGAATTTGTTGAATCTGAATCACTAGAGGATTCTGACTTAATGGTTTCTTCCTCGACAATCTCTGGATGAGTGATTTGTGGTTCAGGAGGAATGATTAGTGGTTCAGGATCCCTGAATTGTCCCTGAATATCCTCCGGATTCTCAATTGTGAGGTCGGGTTCAAAAAATGGATTATCGGAAATTTGAATTGGAGTACTTGGTCGACTAGATGACGATTCTAAAGAAAAATTAACGGCGACAATGTTGGCTAGATGTCTTGATCGAGTTATAGGTGGTGAACGTATGAAAGGTGGTGAACGTTTTGCTCGGTGCATTCACAGAATATCCTATTAGTTATAAAAATAAAAATTATATAAGTTATCAAATTAATAGACTTTTCTGATTTTGTACACGTTTCGAATAGCCAATAGATGCAGCAGGTAGCCAGGACCCTTTAAATAGGAAGTCCACAACTCGCCACTAACAAATCGAACTATTACTACGAACCAGCAAATTTTGGATGTCTATCAATTTAACCGCTTAAAATAATTTTTCGTTTTGAAATTTTAGAGAAGAAATAGAAAATTTTATGTCCTAAAAGTAGAGCGTCGAAAAATAAGAAAATTGCAGCGTCGAAACTTGAAAGTCTAAAAACTAAAAATTAAAACTTACGTCTAATGGTATTAAAGCTTAAAAGGAATTCTATATCCAAAACGGCAATAACTTAAAAAGTACTAAAATCTTAAAATGGCGACGCAAAATTCTAAAGCACCTAAATCTTAATCTAAAGAAAAAGCATTTAAGGGATTTTACGGTAAAGTCTAAAAATATAGAGCTACTATGGCAAAATACTAGATTAAAACTAATTACGAACGAAAAATTATAAAATTACGCTTTAACTAATAAAAAGATACAAAATAAAAAAAAATAAAACTTAAAGTTAAAAAAATACAATTTTATAAAAATATTATTTTTATATTATTTATTTTATAAAAGTATTAATTTTATAAATAAAGAAAACTAATTAAAACTTAATATTACAAATTAAATAATAAAACTAAAACTAATATTAAAAACTAATTAAATAATTAAACCCTAATTAGGGTTAATAATAATAATAATAATTAATAATACTCCGTAATTAATGTAGTACCAGGTCAAACCTGGCGTGTCAGAATGAACCATGCGGTCGCATGGATTTTAGCCTACGGGTTCATGCGGTCGCATGGCCCAGATATTCAGATCACAAATTGGGCTGCTACAGTTTTCAAGCCCGAATACTTTTTATTTTTATTTTTTTCTGTTTTTAATTTATAATTTGATTTTTTAAGTTTACAAAATAATAATATAAGTTATAATTTTAAGAACAAAACAAAAAAAAATATTTTTATACTTTTTTTTATTTTTTATAAAAGATATTTTCTATTTATAACACTTAAATATTTATATATACTTTTTTTTATATTTTTGTATTTCAATATTTATATGAAAAATATTTTTACAAAAATAACTTAAAAACTAAATTTTTTTTTCTCTTTTTTTTTATAGCGTTTCGCTTTCGGGTCCCCGGCAGCGGCGCTAAAAATACTTGATGTTAAAGTAGAGGGGTACGAAATAGTTATATTTTTACTACGAAATACTATTAAATACGATACAATTTTACACAAGTTATTTATTTATTTATAGAGTGGATATACCTAAACCTTGCTACAACACTTATAGGCAGTGTACCTAATCGTACTGTAGTGTAGGTTTTAGTAAGTCCGGTTCGTTCCACAGGGAGCTAGCCAAGTTTAACGCTATATTTTTAAAACTATATTTGTATATATATATATATATATATATATATATATATATATATATATATATATATATATATATATATATATATATATATATATATATATATATATATATATATATATATATATATATATATATATATATATATAAGTAGTATTATAATTATAAAAGGGGGGTTTTTACCGTTTAATGACCGGTTTGTCGATTTAAAAACTTTAGTCACAATTAAAACCTAATGTAAAATATTAAAAATGAATATAACTTAATTTAAAGCGTAAAGTAATTAACAATAATTAAAGTGCGATAAATTAAAGTGCGATAAATAAAATGACGGTAAATAAAATTGCGATAATTAAAAAGTACAATAATTAAAAAGTGCAATAAATAGAATGACAGTAAATAAAAGTGCAATGAGATATAAAATAAAGGAATTATGCTTATTTAAACTTCCGTAATCATGATGTTTGACGTGTTGATTTTAGTTTATTGCCATGGGGTAATTGTCCTTTGTCCTGAATTATTCGATATGTCCATACGGTTTTGTCCATAACAGTCAATCAGTCATAAATATAAAGTACGAGTGTCCTCGTCAAATTATCCTTATACCCGAAGTCAAATATTCCAACTAATTGGGGACTTAAACTGTAACAAGGTCTTAATACTTTGTTTAATAATTACACCAGGATATCGACTGCGTGTAACCCAAGGTTTTAATATTTTGTTAATAATTACGCCAAGTGTCCTTGTACATAATTCACCCCTGTTTTAATGAGTCCATTGACTATTAATCCATTCCCGTGTCCAGTCAAATGAACGATTATTAGTACTTATAAATATCCCGCCCATCGTGTCCGATCGAGTGTATATGGTTATTTATAGATACGTCAAATTTTAAATTTATATATTAAATTAACGAACTATCATTCAGTTAAACAAATATAAAGTCCATTAATAGCCCATAGTCCAATTTCCACAAGTGTCGTTCTTTTGTCCAAACCCCAATTATGGTACAAAGCCCAATAACCCCGTCTTTAATATTTAGCCCAACATCACAATTATTTCGGCTTAAATAAGCATAATAATAACTTAGCTACGAGACATTAATTTGAAAAGGTTGAACATAACTTACAATGATTAATAATAGCGTAGCGTTACACGGACAGAATTTCGACTTACACACTTACAACATTCGCTAACATAACCTTATTATTATTAATCTTAAATTAAAATTAAAATTATATATATATATATATATATATATATATATATATATATATATATATATATATCGTAGAGGGTGAGAGAGATTGAATATATTGTGTTTAAATTCGGCCAAAACACGCGAAATTTATAGATGTGGCCAGAGTTTGGGATCCATGCGATCGCATGAGCTGTGTTCTTCCAGGCCATACGATCGTATGGCCAGCTGGATCCAGCCCAAATGCTTTTGTTTGCTAGTTTGCCGACGGTTTTAATAAATATATATAATATATATATAATTTTAAGAATTATTTATATATTATATTATATTATATTTATGTGCATAGTTGACTTGTAATTTTAGCTCCGTTGCGTCGCGTGTTGAGACTTGACTCTGGTCCCGGTTCCGGATTTTTGAACGTCCTTGCGTACAATTTAATATCTTGTACTTTGTGTTTCACGGCTCGTACTCTTGTAACTTTTAGACGTTTCTCGTCAATAATTTGAACCACTTTGATTGTACTTTGTACTTTTTAGCTTTTTGGTCGTTTGCGTCTTCAATTCGTCGAATCTGTCTTTTGTCTTCACCTTTTATTATTTAAACGAATATCACTTGTAAATAGAACAATTGCAACTAAAAGCTCGTCTTTCTTGAGGAATAATGCTTTGAAATATATGTTCGTTTTTAGCATTATCAATTACGTTAGTATTGATACTCATCATATGTATAATACAATTATAATAAAAACACTATTTATCACCGATAACATTTGTGTCGAAAGTATTGCTATCATAAGCATTGTATACGATAACGTTAGTATTGCACACACTTTATATAATGTATGATAACATGATTATGTATGGTGTATTGAAAACATTAGTATCGTAAACGTTAGTATTGAATACAATTATAATACAACAATCAGTTGTTCTCATTCAGTGTCGCAAAGTTTCTTGAACATAGAGTGATATGTTTATGAGCCCGTCCGATAAAATACGTATCGCAAATGTCAAAAGGTTGATATACTTTAAATTTATTTGAATATCATATTTGGTATTTAGTATAGATATTTGATTGTTTATTTAAATTAAGTTATATACCTAATTTTATTTAAAGTTTAGTCATTTATTTTCTGTACATTTCACACACACATTTTTGTTATGGAGTATAATTTATGCTCAAATATAATCTTATGTATTAAGGTGCAGATCTTGTATATATTTGCTAATAGCTGATAATAATATTGTATTTAGAATATGAATAGTTTAAAGCAAAAGATTCAATATGAATAGTTTAGAATATGAATAATATTGTATTTAGAATAATAGCTGATAATAGAATATGAATATTTTATTTATTTAATTTAATATTTAGAGTAAATGTATTTTATTTAGAATATGAATAGTTTCCTTATTTGAGAAAAATAATTAATAAATGGAAAAAACGATAGACACTTGTCAAGAATAAAGGAGGAGTTGACACGTCAGCATAATGACACAAGCTTTATATAATGTATAGATAGATAGATATAAAAGAGAGATTTGATTTGTCTACATGTCATTAGCTCCTTAAATATTTCATATTAAGCCAAGTGTAATTTTCACATGTCACAATTATTCATATATACCCTTATCAACCTTTTAAATCACATATTTACCCAAGTAAATCATATAATATCATATATATCCAATTTAAATACTAAAACTACTATATGTACCTATTTATTTTAAAAAATTTACAAACTCGATTTTACACAATTTAATTCTTATTTCATCCCTACTCCTATATACTTCTACGAATCTACGATCATCAAAAAAACTACAGACATTTGTTCACACACATGTCCTATTATTATAGTATATTCATAAACACATTTGTTCATATAAAATCAAAAGAAAAATTACCGAACAATTTTTAATACTAATTTTGAGGGAATGGTAATGTATTACTCTGTATTAGTAAAATTATACCATTATATAATTAGATTCAACCGATTTCTTAAATCTGATAGAACTCGAGTAAATTTTTGTTATTGCAACTACACGCAATATGAAATATATATGTAATTTATAGTCCCGTTTTGTCAACGAAACATACTAACATACCATAAATGCGTCCTTTTTTTAAGAGCTTTCAGCGATCGTCCGAGCACATTGAAAACGGTGAAACATGGACGGTTTTGTTTCTAAGAACAACCATTAATTAAAGATTTGTTAATTTATTTATTGTAATTAAAATGAAATGAATTGGGACGCATGGAGTACATAATTTGTTTGTGTAGATATAACGTCAAAGAAGAAATTGATACAAAATTTATTTGTTAGAGAGAATGTTGTAAAAGAGTGGTTTATAAATCTGCATCATAAAATATATGTATGTTCCTTCTCTAAGTGACCGACTGCACTTCTCTAACCTCTAAATTATGAACTTGGTTCCAACAATCATTTGTCCATTCCATTTTAGTCTTATTGATTCTTCTCTGTTATTTGTGGTAGTCAAAATATGATAACATATTATTTGAAAGACACACATTTAGAATATTTCAATGAGTCATTAACAAAATGGGTGAATTTTAACCCTTTTGATCTGGTCAACTAATCAAACTCATTACCATTGTATCTACAGTTTCAAAAGTAACCACTATAACGTATTGAAAATAGCGTACGGGCTCAAATTAACCACACATAAGCTATCGGGTCAACATGTCCCCCTTAAACGCAACCAGTGGCGGAGGATAGTGGAGGCATGGTGTGACACCCGCCCCAGCTGGATTTTTTTTTTTTTTTTAAATTTACGCTAAAAAAAATTTTTTTTACTAAAAAATAAGGTTTTTATTAGTGTTTGCCCCAGCTATAATGAAAAATTTAATAAGTTTTTACATCCGCGCCATTTGTGGTCGGGTTCAAGTTCCGCCCCAAAACGCAACCACAAATATTGTTTGAAAATGTAAATCAATCATCATAAAATAAAAATAAATGACTTATTTAAAACGGATTTTGAGTTGTCGTGCAATGCACGTGCTCAAAACCTAGTTAAATATATATAAATAAAAAGCTAATCTACAAGCTATCAAAAACAACTACAAGCTACTAGCTACTAGCTAACAATTAGCTTTGCCAAACATACCTCCTCCGTTAACTCTAAGTTAGACTGTTAGATCATAACACATGTATTCATGTCGAGTTTAACGTTGGTCGAAGAGTTATTAATGGTATCCACATTAGACACCTTCGCATCTTCAAAGATAGATGCAATTCTCATCAGATTTTTCTGAACTTTTCTTCGGTTTTTAGAAGAAATCTCGACATCATTTTTTATTTTTCTTTCTTTTCGCTTCTTTCAAAAGAACTCATGAACCAGCTTAAAATTCCTAACACCACATTAACCTGAAAAATAAAAGATCTTCCAAAAACTAGAAGATGAAGAAAGGCAAATGCTTATTCTGCTGTTAAATTTTTTTTTTTTTTTTTAAAAAGGCGTTAACCAAACACGTTCTCCAAACACAGATGATAAAGGCTTATTCTGCTGTCCATTTAAAAAAAGAAAAAAAAGGACGAACGCTTATTCTGCTGTTCATTTGGTCCAAAACCATCATCAATCATGACATTTCGTCACAATTATACTAAACATATGATCTAATAGATTTCCTCCAATACTCTTAAAATTCGAACTTTGTAGCAACAAACAATGTCTTAAAATTCTGCTGGTATTCATCGTGTGATATCCCTACATAGTTCGCTGCCAGACAATAATCCTGTCTATAAATAGTGAGAACCCCAAAACAACCTCGTCAATTTTAATTAGTTTATTTTTTTCTTCTTTCAACAAAGATGCTTTAAACACAAAAATATAGGGAAACCAGTGAGCAGTTTATGAATAACAGGTCGATTGAACTCGTGCACAATATATGGTGTAAACAAATTCAAAAATACACAAAAAAATACTAGCACAAGTTGGTGCCAATAAGATAACTATTCAGTAACATTGCTCAAGCACAAGTTTGGCTCCCTACACCCTGTTCAAAACATGTTATTTAAAACGATCAACACAGGTCTAACACGAGTTTAGCTGCATCGACCATTGATTGTGGGAGCTGCGGCAGTTGCTGCATGCCTTAGTAAAAAAAGGAGTACCCTTTTTGATTCTTGAAAAAGAAAATTGTATATCATCCTTACTGATTAAGATCTTATGACTCATTAAAGCTTCAACCCAAAGAAATCTTGCCAACTTGCTCACATGCCATTTCGTATACGAAATCCAGCATAGCCCACGAACAGGTTATTACTCTTACTTATAAAAAGGTAAAAGGTAAAACGTTTTCCTTGTTCAGGCTACCAGGAGGGCGAGTAATCCGACCTCATATTCTGATGTACGCAGCCCAACAGGATTAAGGATTACTCCCGCTGTTTTCAACCCTTCTCTGACCACCACATAATATTCGTCTAGACAAAATGTGAACCTGACACCTCTTGCAAGGAACACAGGGCCCCAACCATTGGGCTAGTCACGAGGTTAGAGATGCTGATTACAATGCCGACACTTGTCTTTTGCAAGTGGTGACTAACATGTCGTAATATAATTATAAGATCATTTCTTCTACTCTAATTCATGGCATTTTAGGAAAAAATTACAACCCCAACACAAAAAATTCCTGGATCCGCCACTGAATTTATACTACTTAACTTAATATCTATGCAGTTTAAACTATTGCCTAGACACGTAGTTGGGCGATCATCTGTTGGGCTTGCAGCATAGGATGCACAAGACAAGGCTTAATAGAAGCTTCAATTGATGCAGAGGGCAGCAGAAAATATTGCATGGCAGTGGAATTCGTAATAGCAATTAATCTCACAGATCAATCATTATACACGGTATGAAGTCCGGGCAACCTTTGCTTCTAGGTAATCTTGTATTATACCAAAACTTTATTATACATGACTTTCATGTAGCATTTGGACTATGATTATTAAAATGTGCTCCATAGCTAAAGAATCAAAGATATGAGCAAGTTTTACATTCAAAACAAAATACTTACTCATTTATCAAAACAAAGCTTTCTCACAAAGTCTCATTCTAAGGCACATCAAGACACACTTTGGAGTTGGGGCTCGTTTCCATTGATACTGAGGGAAAGACTTGTGTGTTTACAAATCATAAAATACGTCCATCTGAATTTATGTAGTAATTTTATATTTCAATAGGGGCATCGATGGATTTAGAAATTAATGGCTATTGAAGAAAAAATATGTAGACTAGAAAATTGTACTACAAAATGTCTGAAAACATGAGTAGTTCAAAGGCATGGTGATAAATGTAAACCTCCAAAAGGAGGACCGTTTCAGCTTTAGTAACGCACCAACAGTAACCAAACAATAAATCATGCAACTGTATATACAAGAACTACCCTGACCTTTTTTCCCAAAATTACCAGCAACAGGAGAACTTACTAACAGACCCGTCTACTACGTTTTTTCTCTCTCAGTTGGATGCTTGCATCATCAATTACATCTCGAAATCCCATATACTCTCAGCAGTGAATCTTGGTATCTTTTTCTCCTCGGCTAAATTCACCGACGCAGAAACCTGGATGATGTAAAAACCAAGTGTCAAGCACATTATATTCATTTTTCCTTATATTCACTCCCTATACAACAATCATAAAGAAACATAGCAGAACATATATTAGCAAGCAACCCTGAAGAAACCTTAGATCACATAATTAAGGATATTCGGTAAACACATTACTTCATTATCGTTTTAAAGTAGACAAGACAAAACAAGTTTTTTTCTTAACCGTAAACCTGGATCAATTATGTCAAATAAACTAATACGGAGTATTATACAAATCACAACAAATAACTCTAGCAAGTGCATTTTCAGATTTACCTTAAAGCTTCCATTTTCAAACGAATTCCTTTTCAAATCCAATCCCAAAACCTTAGTAGACGATCGATAAGAAGCCCTAACCACACTATCCTCATTAATCTTCCTGGACACAGCTACATCCCACGAATTATCCGAAAAATCATAACTCGGCTCAACCGTCATCAAACCTCCATGAACATAAGAATACTTCACCTTACAATTGCGCGAATTAAATCCGTAATTAGCCGAAACCTTATGATTAGTATCCAACATAAGTGTACCGTCTAACGCCGTACTCTTCTCAACTAATGAATGAGAATACGTAAAGTTCAATGGCTTCCGATTGATAGTAACGCTATTCATGAACTGAAATCGTACATCCTAATTACACATAATAAATCGATTAATGAGAGTATTAGCAAGAATACGGAAATTGAAATTGAATTGAAATACAAGATTGGAGTACCTGTTTGGGGACGTTATAGTCAACGGTGAAAGCTCCGGGGTTTTCTACGGATAAAGTGAGGCCGTTAACGGAAGGAGGGTTGATGAATGCGTCGCCGGTGACGGAAGCTCGTAAGTTGATTCCACCAGCGTTGAGTACGACGGAACCGGTGGCGTCGGAATTATCGGCGTCGTAGCTACCTCTGAATGAAGCTTTCATCATTTTTATATGTGAAATTGGAGATGATACCAGGGTTTATCTGATGGTGGGTGGAATGCTTTTATGTGGTTTTTGATAAACCTTGACTCCTTGAGGAGCTTTTTCGTCATTTACAATATTTTTATTGGGCTTATTTTTCACAACTTGGGCTCTATACACTTGGGCTTTTCAAGTTCGTTATTTTCTTCGAGTGAAATGACAAATATACACTATTTTTTAAAGTCTTCAAAAAATATACAATTTTTCAAAAAATTGACAATTTACATCATTCAGTCGATCAACCATTTGGTTGACTACCTCATAGAGTGGTCGACCGCCTATTTTGAGAAGTAATCGACCAAAAAACATGGGCGACAAAAAATTTGCTCAACTACCATATTGACTTCTAATGTGTTGTTTTTTGGTCGACTACCATGCAAAATAGGTGGTCGAGCACACTATGAGGTAGTCTACCAAATGATCGGTCGACTAAATGGTGTAAATTGCCAGTTTTTTTTTTTTTTAAAAGTTTATATTCCTTGAAGACCTTGAAAAATAGTGTATTTTGTCAATTTCCCATATTCAATAGGGTAGGATAGGAATTAAAATTTTTAGAGTGAACCATTTTTTCACAAAATATAAAAAGAATTTTTTGTTGGGATTTAACAAGTTCATAATATACTTAAACCATTTTAAGAATTAAGAAAGCGGAAGCATGTTAATTACCAATTTTAGACTTGTTAAACTTTAACCAATTAAAGTTAAATCCCAATTAGGATCAAGTTGTGATATATACTTACAAACTACAAGCAAGTAAAGAGATTATACCTACTCCAAGCTTGCTAGTAAATGATGAAGAAGATGATGATGAATGAGCTTCTAACTTGAAGCCTCAAGTGTGTAATACCCACAAGCAATGACCCCAACACCTTTGTAATTGGTTAGGATTTAGTTACACTTGAAAATCAACTTGCAAAAATCAAATTAGAACCTCTCTTTTGCTCCAAAAGGGCCACGGCCTTACAGCAGTTTTTGAGGGGTTTTTGTGCAGAATTTTTGAAGTCTAAGTTGCATGTATTGGTTACTACAAGAGTCAAGATGAATACATATGAAAATTGAGAAAGCATGGGTGAAAGATTCCAAGCCAAAAGCATGAGAACTTCAACTCCAAGGCCACTTTCTCTTTCAAGTATTATAAAATAAGTTTTATAAAAGAATTAGATTATTTTATAAAACTCTTCATAATACTTCCACATTTATATATTTGTTATGTACATTTACATTTTATAAAACCAAACTTTATAAAGTGCAACATAACAAAATCAATTATTTAACCCATAAATAATTTAAACTCTTGTTATATAAATTATTCCATAATTTACATACACACATTAAGTAATCTTTCAGAAAACCATTTTTCTTAAAGTTCAAGTGTTGCGTATTTAATCAATGATCCATTCGCTAAGATCAAATACGAATAAGGTGTCGGTAAGCTTGTTATTGGGTATGACCCGACTTGGATCAAAACATATTAGCCACATTAATTTAATATGTCTCTCGGGCATACGAAATACCTTCAATCTCCCACTTGCACGAGAAACATAAGAAATTAATGCAAGTGATGGATACAGCCTAACACACCGTCCATCACCCCTAATATGTTATGACTTTATGCCATTCAATAACATCATCCCTTTCGAGTTCCCATTTCGAATATGATTAGGTGAATCTTTCATTATTTCCTTTCGTCCTAGATGTCATGTTAAATCCAAGAGATACAGAGTGATCACTCTCTTATAGATTTAACTTTTCAGGCCTTAGACATCTGACTCTCAACGAATAAGAGGGACAAATTCCATCTTGACTACATACGTCCTAGATATACACTTTGTAATATACCTGAGTTCTTCCTTATGTACTACCATGTTTCAGAATAGCGAAGGAAAGAATCAAGGCATAATACTCGGTGAATGTCAGAACCCAATATGTATCTCAGGTCAGAGGATACAATGATATTCTCCTTTACTCAAGATTACATGTGATCAACCACAAAAGTTCTATACAGTAATTCTTGAGAGCGGGTCTTCCAATATTTGTTTCCCACAAATATCTATGAACCTTGGTTGCAACCTTGCCCCACATTCAACCTATGAATGTATACCAATCCGAGTTCATAATAGTCTAAACCTCACACTTGTTCCCACAAATGTGATCAACTACGGAATTTAGAATAATAGTTTATTCATGGATGAAATATGCTAAATTGGAACATGACTCATAATTAAATTAATACCATAATTATATTAATGAGTTTGAACTAATTCGTTCCGTTACAATACATAAAATAGATCAATTCCAATCACTAGAATATCGAAGCCCTAACGCACAAACATGTCCCTCATGTTTTGGCCCATGTAAAAGCTTCGTGAGTGGATCCGCAACATTATGATCTGTGTGAACTTTGTGAATACATATCTTTCCCTTTTCAACCTCATCCCTGATGTAGTTGAATCTCCGCTCAATGTGACGAGTCTTTTGATGAGCACGAGGTTCCTTGATTTGAGCAATCGCACCCTCGTTGTCACAAAAGATCTCAAGAGGGTCCTGAATGGAAGGGACCACTCCTAAGTCGTCGATGAATTTCTTCATCCATGCAGCTTCCTGAGCTGCCAGTGAGGCGGCAATGTACTCCGACTCTGTAGTGGATAACGCAACAACCTCCTGTTTCGAACTCTTCCAAGAGACCGCACCACCATTTAACATGAAGACATAACCGGATTGTGATCGAGAGTCATCTCGATCAGTTTGGAAACTCGCGTCCACGTAACCTTTTACGGCGAGTTCCTCCTCACCAGACCCATATATTAGAAACATATCCTTAGTTCTCCTAAGGTATTTCAATATACTTTTAACAGCAATCCAATGACTGTTTCCTGGGTTATTCTGGTATCTACTTGTCAAGCTTAGAGCGCATGACACATCCGGTCTAGTACATATCATCGCATACATGATAGACCCAATAGCAGATGCGTATGGGACTTTCTTCATTCTCTCTTGTTCATCTTTCGTGGTAGGACACTGAGATGAATTGAGAACGGTTCCTCTTTGAATAGGTACCAAACCTTTCTTAGAGTTTTCCATCTTGAACCTTTTCAAGATTTTATCAATGTATGTACTTTGACTTAAACCTATCAATCTCTTGGATCTATTCCTATAGATCCCTATCCCCAATATGTATTGTGCGTCTCCAAGATCCTTAATGGAGAAGCAACTCTTTAGCCAAGTTTTGACTCCTTTCATTGTGGTAATATCATTCCCAAATAATAATATATCATCCACATATAGCACAAGGAACATTATAGAGCTCCCACTAGCCTTCTTGTACACACAAGCTTCATCACCATTTTTAATGAAGCCAAATTTCTTTGCCTCTTCATTAAAGCGATGATTCCACATTCTAGATGCTTGTTTCAATCCGTAGATTGATTTCTTCAACTTGCATACCTTTTTAGGATTTTTCGGATCAACAAAACCTTCGGGCTGTACCATATAGACATCTTCCTCAAGATATCCATTTAGGAAAGCGGTTTTGACATCCATTTGCCATATTTCATAGTCATAGTGAGCAGCAATGGCAAATAATATCCTAATAGACTTTAGCATTGCCACTGGCGAGAAAGTTTCATCATAATCAACCCCTTGAGTTTGAGTGAAACCTTTTGCTACAAGTCTAGCTTTGTATGTATCCAAGTTTCCATGTATGTCGGTTTTCTTCTTGAAAAGCCATTTGCAATCAACTAGCTTGGAGCTAGGAGGTTGCACAACAAGTTCCCAAACTTGGTTTTCATACATGGATTGCATCTCGGCGTTCATGGCTTCCTGCCATTTATCTTTATCAATTCTTGATAAAGCATCTTTGTAGTTTGTCGGTTCATCCAAATCAACCGTATAGCAACCTTCCACGAGAAACCCATATCTCTCGGGAGGATTACTAATCCTACTAGATCTTCGAACGTCTTGTGTACCTTGATCATCCACTTGATCATTTTCAACATCCTCATGTTGAGTACTAGTGTCAACCAATTGTGTATCATCGGCTTGATCTTGTACCTCTACAAGATCTATCTTCCTTTCACCATCACCTTCCATAAGGAACTTGGTTTCAAGGAATTCCGCTTTCCGAGCAACAAATACAGTTTGCTCGGATGGATCATAGAAGTAATATCCCATGTCATCTTTGGGATATCCTATGAAGATACACTTTGTGGATCGAGCATGTAGCTTATTTGCTACATAACGCTTAGGATAAGCTTCACATCCCCATACTTTCAAGTATGAAAGAGAAGGAGGTTTTCCAAACCACATCTCATGAGGAGTTCGTTCCACCTTCTTGGTTGGGGCCATATTTAAAATACGAGCCGCGGAGCTTAGACAATAACCCCAAAATGATAGAGGCAACGAGCTTCTTGCCATCATAGATCGAACCATATCCATTAGGGTTCGGTTCCTCCTTTCGGAAACTCCATTAAGTTGGGGTGTTCCGGGTGGAGTAAGTTGTGAGATAATCCCACAACTCCTAAGATGATCTTGGAAGGAATCGCTTAGGTATTCACCTCCTCTATCGGTACGTAGTACCTTAATTGTCTTATTGAGTTGATTTTGTACTTCGTTTTGATATTCTTTGAATGCTTCAAACGTTTCGTCCTTGTGTCTTAATAAGTAGACATATCCGAAACGACTAAAGTCATCAATGAAAGTAACAAAGTATCTTTCACCTTTCCTAGTCATGGGTTTAAAGGGTCCACATACATCCGAATGTATTAATCCCAATAAATCTTTAGCCCTTTCATAGGTCCCTTTGAAAGGTGCTTTAGTCATCTTGCCTTGTAAACAAGATTCACATACTTCAAACGAATCCATTTCATTTGATTTCAAAAGTCCATTCTTTTGAAGTGTATGTATTCGGTTCTTGTTTATGTGACCAAGGCGACAATGCCATAAGTAGGAATCACTCAAATCTCTTTTGAGTTTCTTGGTGCTTGTATGGTACATTGAGCTACTAGATGATGTGTCATCATGAACCAATTCATAAATTCCATTTGAAGGCGAAGCCTTGAAATAGAATACATTATCTTTAGAAACATGAATATCATCATCAATAAAATTAACAACGTAACCACATTGTTTTAAGCGAGAAATAGAAATAATGTTTCTACACGAATCCGGAGCATACAAAACATTTTCTAAAATAAGTTCCAATCCGCTTGGAAGCTTCAAAATAAAATCTCCTTGAGCTTTAACATGCACCTTTGCACCATTGCCCATATAGAGACTTGATGTTCCCGCCTTATGATCACTTCTTTTGAACCCCTGCAAAGAATTGCAAATATGAGTTCCACATCCAGTGTCTAATACCCATGTATTAGAGGAAGTAATACTTAGCTCTATATATACCATATATATATTACCTGAGGTTTGCCCTGCATCCCTCTTGTCCTTCAACTCCTTAAGGTAGACCGGACAGTTTCGTTTCCAATGACCCATCTCACCGCAACCGAAACATGGGTCTTCCTTGGGGTTTGCCTTCTCGGTGACCTTTTGCTTCTTGGCCTTGTTGATGGTTGGGGTAACCATCTTCCCCTTCCCTTTGCCTTGATAGGCGGGTCCTTTTCTCTTAGCCACCTTTGGCTTAGAGGTGTTACCTTTGGACCCACCTTGATCGATTGCTAACACGGGTAAAGCCCTTTTACCCATGCTAGTTTCCGCCGTTCTAAGCATACCGTGAAGCTCACCTATGCTCTTATCCATCCCATTCATATTGTAATTAATTACAAATTGATCAAACCTTTTTGATAGGGAATTAAGGATAAGATCGGTGGCTAACTCATTTGATATGTTTAGGTTAAGACGGTTAGCACGATCAATAAGGCTCTTCATTTTGAGGACATAAGAGGAGACGGATTGGGTGTCATCCATACGACATGCATGTAGCGCTCGAACCGTTTCGAAGCGCTCGACACGTGCTTGTTGAAGGAACATCTCCTTCAATTGCGTAATCATGTCATATGCACTATGATGTTCGAAATCCTTTTGGAGTTCGGGTATCATAGTCCCAAGCATTAGACAAGCGACTTGCACCGAATCGGCGCAATACTTGTCATAATAAGCCATGCCCTCTATATCTTCCTCATCCGGTTGGTCGGGAATAGGGTCCTCCAACACATACGCTTTGTCCTCAAGTTTGAGGACAATCCTAAGATTACGGAACCAATCCATAAAGTTCGTATGGTTGAGTTTGTCTTTCTCGAGGAGAGACCTTAATGATAGGTTGTTTAGGTTAAGTGGTGTATTTTGCATGTTGTTGTTATTTGCGGCCATCTACAAAATTTAACAAAGTCCTTTTAAGTATCGATTTTAAATTTAATAAACAATACCCTTTTATTTTTAATTGTTTTATTAAATCTTAGAATCCAACGGTAAATCAAATTTCGGTTAGGTGACCTTTATCCCGTTATTTGATTTAGCTAGGTAGTCATTTATGTGACAATTGCAATCCTTTTGCAACATCTAAGTTATGGGATCATGCAATCCTTTTGCATGGCATATTTATCCCATCAACGCCTATTTGTTCCTCATGCTTCGGTGACCCTAAGTTCATGATTCCTAAATCAAGTCGTCCTACTTGTGTAAACATGTAGACTTAACATACAAGTGGTTAGGTGACCTTTATCCCACATGTATGCGAAGTGTACCTTATTCATATTAGTTCACTCATGACGGTTAGGTGACCATTATCCCATCAAGAGATTCCTAATATGTCTAAGTGTTTCCACAAAAGGATGGCGTTTAACTTGTTTACCTTGTTTTAGTTAAGGGATTTTAAGTTTTCATAAATTCTAGTTTAAGAAAACATTTGCCATACACCAACATGCATTTGGTGTATAGTTCATTATGAAAAGCCAATTTCATGTCTATAAACCATTTTATATATATGATCCTAATCATGATCTTAATAACCGTTTATTAATGTCCTTTTAGCCATTTTTAATTCAACCAATTAAATTGTCGTTTTGCATGTCGTTAATTAATGTATAATTTAACCAATTAAATTTCCATTTTGCTTGTTGTTAACTTGTGTGATTAACTTGTAGCATACAAACATACAATCCACAATCATACAATAAACAACCATGCATGCAAAACAAATATGTTCACAATCAAGCCATTTTGGTAGACATTTGTTTAGCCGAAAACAAATGCCACCGGATAAGGGGTAATTACACAAAGTAGGAGATTTCAAATCTCCCACTTAACCTTGCATCCAAATGCTTCTTCATGTGTTCTTCAAGTCTTCATCATTCTTCATCATTTTACAAAATATATCCTAATACATTTTGTCTAAAAAAAATGAAATTACAACCTAATCTATTTTACATACCAAATATAAAATAAATTACATAACCAAATGAATTATTACATGCCAAATGAATAAATATTATTACAAACCAATTGAATAAATATCAATTAACCATGCATGCAACCAAACACAAGGTCAAGGCTTAGATTGTGAACATCATCAACATAAGTGATAGGCAATACAGAATCACAAGTGATTGGAAACACAGAATCACAAGTGATCTGCAACACAGAATCACAAGTGATTGGCAATACAGAATCACAAGTGATCGGCAACACAGAATCACAAGTGATTGGCAGTACAGAATCACAAGTGATTGGCAGTACAGAATCACAAGTGATTGGCAGTACAGAATGCAGAATCACAAGTGATTTTGGCCAAAATGACAACCACCCAAAACCCAAAATTTTACATTCTACTTCATGCATGTTCATAGAATGCAAAATTATAGTGGGTTTAATAACCATCTCGAAGCATATTTCAACAACTTCGGCTCTAGATACCATTGTTGGGATTTAACAAGTTCATAATATACTTAAACCATTTTAAGAATTAAGAAAGCGGAAGCATGTTAATTACCAATTTTAGACTTGTTAAACTTTAACCAATTAAAGTTAAATCCCAATTAGGATCAAGTTGTGATATATACTTACAAACTACAAGCAAGTAAAGAGATTATACCTACTCCAAGCTTGCTAGTAAATGATGAAGAAGATGATGATGAATGAGCTTCTAACTTGAAGCCTCAAGTGTGTAATACCCACAAGCAATGACCCCAACACCTTTGTAATTGGTTAGGATTTAGTTACACTTGAAAATCAACTTGCAAAAATCAAATTAGAACCTCTCTTTTGCTCCAAAAGGGCCACGGCCTTACAGCAGTTTTTGAGGGGTTTTTGTGCAGAATTTTTGAAGTCTAAGTTGCATGTATTGGTTACTACAAGAGTCAAGATGAATACATATGGAAATTGAGAAAGTATGGGTGAAAGATTCCAAGCCAAAAGCATGAGAACTTCAACTCCAAGGCCACTTTCTCTTTCAAGTATTATAAAATAAGTTTTATAAAAGAATTAGATTATTTTATAAAACTCTTCATAATACTTCCACATTTATATATTTGTTATGTACATTTACATTTTATAAAATCAAACTTTATAAAGTGCAACATAACAAAATCAATTATTTAACCCATAAATAATTTAAACTCTTGTTATATAAATTATTCCATAATTTACATACACACATTAAGTAATCTTTCAGAAAACCATTTTTCTTAAAGTTCAAGTGTTGCGTATTTAATCAATGATCCATTCGCTAAGATCAAATACGAATAAGGTGTCGGTAAGCTTGTTATTGGGTATGACCCGACTTGGATCAAAACATATTAGCCACATTAATTTAATATGTCTCTCGGGCATACGAAATACCTTCATTTTTGCAGTTCAACGATACTTTTTCACGAGCCAAGGTCGTCTTTCATAATCATCCTCAGGATTTGTTTTATGGTGTACACGAAGTCTTGTCAGTAAATTAAAGATTCACGAACATACAACTCAAACGCTAGAAGAAGTACATATCAACGGCCATATGATATATAGAATAAACCTTCTTGTTTTACTCCGTATTAAAGATAGAAATGTCATGTACTTCAAAGAGATAGATGTACAAATATTTAAATTTACACACTAAAACTTAACACATGATTTTTTTTTTTTTTTCTGTTCAAATTAATGGGAGCGCCATTTTTTTATTTTTTTTTACCAACATGGCCATTACCTAGTGATGTTCAAAACTGAGCTATCTTAAGATTACATTAGTTATGAAAATAGCAGTCTACCAAAATCTACCAAGGATGTCATAAACATGACGCCTTACTTCTAGACCATATTGTTTCTTGTGTATGTAGACACTTTTGGTATATGTTTAGTGATAAACTAATACACGTATTTTTACATATTTCCATTTCCACAACATTAGACTAAAACTATAGCATGATTGATACTTTTTTATGTAAAAGTGTAAACAGTTTTCTATGTTTCATTTCATCTGATCACAAAATAAACAAATTCACAAAGATGGAAACAAGAAATCGGATAGTGGTTCCTAAATAAATAAATACAATTGAAGACTTGAAGTGTATGTATCTGTCGTGTAAAACACATATGAAACTGTGGTATAGATTCTCACAACTATCTTTAACTAACTGCAAAACGATACGGGGGATTTAATCAGTAGATTCAACCTGTATAAAACAATGGTGGTGCTCTTCGAGAATATGATCATCGGTTTCTTCAAGTTATGAACTACTGCAATGGGAGGCCACCATTAATCTGCTGCGCATGTCGTAAACTTAGTTCTTGTAAACTCTGTTGGAAACATGAAAACGGATAGCATCAGGATTTATTTATATCTTTACATAACATATGCTCAAAAATTTCTCAATATATTATTATCGTTGTAAGCTTCATGTTAAGTGGGAAATATAACAAAATCACAGTTTTATGTATAAATATAGCATATATCAAGATTCAAAATGTGACAGATGGTTAGGGAACTTTTGCCAGTTATTTATGTATAAAAGAATAAATCACAGTTTTATGCATAAAACAACTTTATTTTAGTTTTTAATTAAAAGCCAATGCTATATATATACAAAATCAAAGAAACACTATTATTACAAGAATATGATTCACTGAATTGAAAGATTTTGGAGGTTGCACTAAAGATGCAATTCTGGTTACTTTCAACATGTTCGGTCCATTTAACATTGGTAGTTACTTTTTTTTACACGTCTAAGATTAAAAATTTAAAACATCTCAAATAGACTCCTTCATAAGATATGTTTTTTTTTTTTGGGAGTTGCATTAAGATCTGGTTTACTTTCAACTGCCAGCCTTGAGGCATCGAAAAGCTTTACCTTGATCCTAGATCTTAATTGTGAATTGTATGTAAGTTGAGCTACCATCACCGTAAAAAAAGTTAATTTGTTCATTTAATCCAAATAGAACATAAGCTAGAAAGGCTGAAAGATGGTGCATTTATGCTTCCAAATCTCACTTCCCACATTGGTTTACGCTTTACACATGCTTGTATGTCTTTTGTGACTATCAATATTCAATCTATAAAAGGTCAGACAACAGTCCTGTAAGACTTTTCATCTAAGGGATCATCATTCTTTTGTTTAAATTGAGATGATAGTTGAGTAATTTACTCTAAGGCTAGGCCACTCGACCAACAATAAAAAAAAGCAGCTAACAGATTTTGCAGTTACAGAATATGCAAATAAATGAGTAATATTTTACAAACAGACATTCGAACCAGTGGAGTTACTTTCGTACTTTACAAAATAAACTGGTCAACTAGCTACAATGTGGTAAGTTATAAAGAAGACAGAGGCAGAAACATTTGCCTAAAAGGAGGTCAAGTTTAAAGCATTGTAGTTATAAAACCTACAAATTATAACTCTTTTAGTTCGCTTAAGCTTCCCTTCTTTAAAAACGTTTCATTATCAACTGTTTCCCTGTCGGCCATTGAGATTCAGGTAATTAGGTTTTCATTTTCTCTATATTATGGTCTTGGTTCATCGTTTATTTGTTTGTATGTCACAAAAATGTCACGAACACAACCTAGAATTTTTACCAGATTATATCCTTCACTCGGGGGGCTAGCCTTTTTCCTCTGTCGCCTAAGGCAATATAAGGGTTGGTCCCCTCAGTCAAGCCTTTTAATTACCTTGGTTTGGAGGATTTGCAATTTTTATATCTTGATATAACGAATAATACCTTAGATTAGAAAGTAAAACCCTTAATCGACATCATTATTGATTACCTTACTGGTTAATCCAACTTCACACTCAGGAACTCAATATGGATGACGGGTATCACAAAACTGTATGAATACTCATTGTGATTATAGGACTAAAAGTGACTCTTACATACTATAATCTTATCTTCAAAGATGTTCTTCTCTAAGAAAAAAACAGGGACGTGCACTGAAACATATTCTAGGTCAGTTAGTGTATCTTTAAGAAGCTACATAGTGGCGATCAAACACTCGACATTAGGTCCTTAATCAGCTTCTATTCGCATTTGTCAATTCAAATATCCCTATGCTTATATACAAAGAGTTGATACAATGGAAACCTCATATCCTTTGAAATAATGCAAAGACTATCCTTTTTAATGTCACAATTACATATTATATGACAGTGCTGATATGCATACAACCAATAAAACTGTAACAATATACTATTGAGCTAGAATAGTCAAATTATCAAGTGTTTTAGTAACAGTACGCACCGTTGATCGAACAGGAGGAGGATCAATCTCAAACGAATGCAACGACATCTTAGCGATCTCGGATATAGCAGCTTCTCTAACTTGAGGTGCATCACTTGTTAAATCCTCATAAGCAGCCACAAAAGCTTCCTGCCAGAATCTAGGTAACTTGATCCTACGGCTATTAACATATACATCCCACATATGCTTCACCACTTTCTCTCTTTCCTCAATTTCCTATTCAAATCCACAAATCAAATCAATTAATTCAAAAGTCACACACAAATAAACACAGTAAGGGAAGCATAAACGTACAAGGACGTCGAAATCGTCGTAAATAGGAGGTCCGCCGGTGATGTCATCGGATAATCGGTTTAGGTTTCCGACGGAGAGACGGAGAGTGACGGTGCCGGTGAACATTGACCAGAATGCAAGGAGGATAATGGCGGCAAACGCCCAAAATTTATACCGGCTTCTTCTAAATAGGTTAGCATATAGGGTTTCTTTTCTGTTATTAGAGATCGATATAGATGATGATGATGTGTGTATTGTTGTAGGTGTTGATACCGGTAGGGGATCATCATCCCTCATTTCAATTTGAGTTTCTAAAAATTCAATTAAAAAAAAATAATAAAAATAATAACTGAGAAATTATTAAAATCAAATATCAGATATATTTGGTTAATTTGAAAAAACAGGGTTGTGTTGAGAAACTGTGCGAGGTTTTTGAGATTGAGGATACCACACCGTCGTCATGTAGAATTTCAGGTTGTGAAAACTAAAGAATTTGGGGTAAACCATGAAAAGAAAAAATTATTTGGATGGTCCCTAAATTTACACTACATTTTACGTGGAGTCCCTGTGTTGCTATTTTGATTTGGATGGTCTTTGTGATTTACAAATGCTAGGTGATTGGTCCATGTCTCCAATAATTGTTAAAAAAATCCGTTAACTTACGGATATTTTCGTCCTTTCAGTTGTTTCTCACTCATTTATATTTACAAATATTACGTGAGTGGTCTCTGTAATTTACAAATGTTAATGGACGAAATCGTGGTATATGAATGGAAGAATCATATTTAAATAGTTTGCAATTATAAATAGTTTCGTTAAATGCATTACACGTTTTTCAATATAGTCATAACTAGTTGTGGAGCCCTTGCTTCGCGCCGGGGGCTCCGTTTTGAATGCGATTAAAAAAGTGTTGATCTATTTTGTAAAAAAAATAAAAATTTCGACATCTAACATTGAAGGGTTGTTCCTTTGTGAAAGTTGCTTCTTTTAGCGTTCGGTTTTTTTTTTTTAAAAAGTTAGTTGATCTATTTTGTAAAAAATAATATTTTTCGACATCTTTTGGTAGCATTGAAGGGTTGTTCCTTTTATGA
Source organism: Rutidosis leptorrhynchoides (assembly GCF_046630445.1). Taxonomy (NCBI): domain Eukaryota; kingdom Viridiplantae; phylum Streptophyta; class Magnoliopsida; order Asterales; family Asteraceae; genus Rutidosis; species Rutidosis leptorrhynchoides. The sequence continues at coordinate 96,557,444 of NC_092335.1, forward strand.
AAGTTGCTTTTTATAGTTTGAGGAAGAAAAAAAAAAGTAGCACAGTAGTAGCGTGGTGAGTGTTATTATTCAATATTTTTAGTGTTAGTGATGGGATAAATAATATTTTAGAATATATGTATAAAATGGGGGGGTTCGATTTGTATTTTAATGAAAGTTAGGGGGTTGGGTGTGTGAAAAATGAAATATTAAATAGTACTATAAAATGTGGGGGTTCGATTTGTATTTTAATAAAAATTAGGGAGGTGGGTGTGCGAAAAATGAAATGTTAAATAGTACTATTTATAACTAATTAGACAAATTTTGTCTATTAGTTATATTAGTAATAGTAATAGTAATATTAGTTATATTAGTAATAGTAATTAGAATATGCATATAGAAGGTATAATTAAACATAATTAAACACACACACACACACACACACATATATATATATATATATATATATATATATATATATATATATATATATATATATATATATATATATATATATATATATATAATGTTAGTAGGCGATAGTTAATGAAAAAAGGCATCAGAAGTTGTGATGTGGCTGCCTCCTTTAGGGGAGGTCAGGAGTTCGACCCTCGTTGGCTACATATTAAAAACACAATTTCATCTCTGCCATGAAGTATCCACCCATGACATCTTTCCCATATCGTTTGGAGGGGTAAATGGGAGGAGGTTTTACTTGGTCGTGCCCTTGGATCGGTTTCAACGTTTTCTCCCGGGCAGCGATGGGAGCGGGGTTATTATCGCTGCATCGACATAATCGAAACGGGAGATGATCGCAACGGGTGGTTTAATTCCCTCATCACCATCATAATTATAATCTTTCATATGATGTAATCAATGAAATAAATGTGAAAATTTGATGAACTAAAAGTATTGCTCACAAATCTCTTGTTGTTAATGTGAAGGAGCTATTATAAAAATCACATTAACATTGATATCCATCCCTTATTTGCCATGTGTCTATCTCTTTTTCTGAATTCGTTGTTTAAGCATGCAAACGTGCAATCCGTCATTTCCTTTATCTTAATTTATTGTTTAAATAATGTGAACGGCGTCGTACTTTATAAATTGACAATTCTTATTCTTAGTAAACGACCAAAAAAATTTTTATTTTTTTTTATTTTTTTGAAAGGCAGTATATTATTATTATAACTCAACAGTTACACAGGATTTATCCTTCTCAACAATACATAGGACAAACGCTAAAGGAGACATGCAATTACCCCTACATACTAAATGCCATGGGGTTTTTGGTCGCTTTAGTTATAACGCGATGCCGTTTTGAGTTTGCGCTCACACTACAAAGAGCCCCTCAACTTTCGCACAATTTACACATCGCCCCCCAACTTTACACTTTTTCAACTTTCGCACAATTTACACATCGCTCCCCCAACTTTACACTTTTTCAGGGGTAAAAAATGTAAATACATAATTTTATTACAATTAAAAAAACTTATTCCACCCAAATTTATAACGAGCCCCATCTTCTTACTCGGTGCGACTTAAATTTTTCCAAGGCCACCGTTCAACTCGAAAAAATCTCACGAACCCAACGGGACTAACTATATGCGAAACGGATATCGTTAAAAAAGCACTAAATAACGGGCCCTATATTCACGCTCAGTGCGAGTTAAATTTTTCCGAGACCACCTTTCAACTCGAATTAATTTTACGAACACAACGTGACTAACTATACGCGAAACGGATATCGTTAAAAAAAATTAAATATTTCGGGCTAAATTATATACATATACATACACGTCCAACAAACAACCCAACCTATTAGATATATTAAGTACCAAACAAGGTATATTCAAATTCGACCGCGCGCCGAATACAACCGCAGCAACGCGCGGTCAAATTTTTTCTAGTTTATATCTACACACGACATGGATGTAAGATGTCAAGGTGGCATCTCATCATCCGTAATACAGTGATTTAAGAGACACACGCCCAAGGGTTGTGTAGCCACTTATGCCACTCGATTGTCTTCGACCTGCACCGTTTTGCAATCCACTCGAAACTTTTGACTTGGATTTCATTCAACGTGATAATGCTAAAAACGAACATATATTTCATAGCATTATCCCTCAAGAAAGACAAGCTTTTAGTTGCAATTGTTCTATTTACAAGTGATATTCGTTTAAATAATAAAAGGTGAAGACAAAAGATAGATTCGGCGAATTGAAGACGCAAACGACCAAAAAGCTCAAAAGTACAAAATACAATCAAAGAGGTTCCAATTATTGATAAGAAACGTCTCAGAATTACAAGAGTACAAGATTCAAAACGCAAAGTATAAGATATTAAATTGTACGCAAGGACGTTCAAAAATCCGGAACCGGGACCAGAGTCAACTCTCAACGCTCGACGCAACGGACTAAAAATTACAAATCAACTATGCACATAAATATAATATAATATTTAAATAATTACTAAAATTATTTATATATTATATTTATTTATATAATCCGTCGGCAAAGAAGATCCAAACTTGTGTGAGCTGTAAAATCAAACTCCGCGACTTGCGGAGTTTGAAGTGTTAGAATGCCGCGAGTCGCGGAGCCTCCCTGGACAAAAATGCCTATAAAAGCCAGCGCAATTCGACGTTTTATATATCCAAAATTCTATCTATCTCTCTATATGTAAACGTGTATATATATATATTTATATTTAAATTTTAATTTTAATTTTAATTTCTAATAATAAGGGTATGTTAGCGCATATTGTAAGGGTGTAAGTCGAAATTCTGTCCGTGTAACGCTACGCTATTTTTAATCATTGTAAGTTATGTTCAACCTTTTTACATTAATGTCTCGTAGCTAAGTTATTATTATGCTTATTTAATCCGAAGTAATCATGATGTTGGGCTAATTATTAAAATTGGGTAATTGAGCTTTGTACCATAATTGGGGTTTGGACAAAAGAACGACACTTGTGGAAATTAGACTATGAGCTATTAATGGGCTTTATATTTGTTTAACTAAATGATAGTTGGTTAATTTTAATATAAAGATTTACAATTGGACGTCCCTATAAATAACCATATACACTCGATCGGACACGATGGGCGGGGTATTTATATGTACGAATAATCGTTCATTTAACCGGACACGGGAATGGATTAATAGTCACTAGAATTATTAAAACAATGGTGAAATTATGTACAAGGACACTTGGCATAATTGATAACAAAGTAATAAAACCTTGTTACAGTTTAAGTCCCCAATTAGTTGGAATATTTAACTTCGGGTATACGGATAATTTGACGAGGACACTCGCACTTTATATTTATGACTGATGGACTGTTATGGACAAAACCAGACGGACATATTGAATAATCCAGGACAAAGGACAATTAACCCATAGGCATAAAACTAAAATCAACACGTCAAACATCATGATTACGGAAGTTTAAATAAGCATAATTATTTTATTTCATATTTAATTTTCTTTATTTTATATTTAATTGCACTTCTAATTATCGCACTTTTATTTATTGTCATTGTATTTAATTGCACTTTTAATAATCGTACTTTTTAATTATCGCAAGTTTATTTTATCGCAATTTTATTTATCGCAATTTCATTATCGTTATTTACTTTACGCTTTAAATTAAGTCTTGTATTTATTTTTAATATTTTACATTAGGTTTTAACTGCGACTAAAGTTTTTTTAAAATCGACAAACCGGTCATTAAACGGTAAAAACCCCCCTTTATAATAATAATATTACTTATTTATATATTTGTATTTTTATAAATTAAAACTAATATAGCGTTAAACTTTGTTTAAAAGATTCCCTGTGGAACGAACCGGACTTACTAAAAACTACACTACTGTACGATTAGGTACACTGCCTATAAGTGTTGTAGCAAGGTTTAAGTATATCCATTCTTTAAATAAATAAATATCTTGTGTAAAATTGTATCGTATTTAATAGTATTTCCTTGTAAAATTTAATAGTATTTTATACCCCTTAGCTTTAACTATCAAGTATTTTTGGCGCCGCTGCCGGGGATCGCCGAAGCAAAATGCCACACATATAAAAACAAAAAAAAAAAGATTTTTATTAAGTTTTATTTAGTTTTTGTAAAAATACATTTTAAATAAAAAAAATATATAAAAAAAACCGAAAAAAATTATATATATAAATTTATTTTTTTAGATTTCTATTTATAAAATTATAAAGTATTTCTATTTTTATTTTAGTTTTTAAAACATAAGTTTTTATTTAATTTATATAAATATTTTATTTAAGTATTAAAACAGAAAAATATAAAAAACAAATAAATAAAAAAACTGACCTGTCGAAAACTTGACCTACCTCTTTTGGACGTGCAACCTCCGCGACTTGCGGAGGTATTGAACTGGTTCAACCGCGACTCGCGGAGCCGTCTGACACAGGTCACACAGAAGCCCTAAATCAGCATTAATTAAGGGTTTTTATTATTATTATTTAAATTAAACCCTAATTAGGGTTATATTTTTATAATAATTAGTTTAGTTTTATTATTTATTTTGTATTTTTAGTTTATAAGTTTAATTAAATTATAAAAGTAATAGTTTTATTAAATAAATAATATAAAAATAATATTTTTATAAAAATTGTAATTTTTATAACTTTTAGTGTATTTTTATATTTTTTCCCTTTTTATTCGTTTTTAGCGTAATTTTTGTATTTTTCACTCATTTTTAGTTTTAAGATATAGTTTTTGCCATAGTTATTTTTATTTCTAGATTTTTAGGTTTTGCCGTAAAATTCCTTAAGTGCTTTTTCTTTAGACTAAGATCTAGATGCTTTAGAATTTTGCGACGCCTTTTTAAGTTTTAGTACCTTTTTAAGTTTTGACGCACTACTTTCTTATTTTTATTTTTCGATGCCTTTTACCTATGTATCAATTATCACTCCAATTAGTAATCTCAATTTGTAATTTTAATTTTAAGTTAGTGATAGTAATAAGGTTGGGTTAGTCGAGTGTTTTAAAGTTCTATAAGTCACTCTTTTTCTTTCTTATTTTTCGACGCCTTTTATTTATCAACCTTTTTCTTTTTCGACCTTTTTCGACGCGCTCTTTTTCTTTCTTATTTCTCGTCATTCTAGTTTTTAGGACATAGATTTTTATTCTACTTCTTATCCAAATTTCTTAAAATTACGAAAATTTATTTTAAGTGGTTAAATTGATAGACATCAAAATTTTTTGGTTCGTAGTAATAGTTGGATTTGTACGTGGACCGGGTTATTGGAGCCAAACAGTACTCAATTATATTAAGACCAAATGAATCCTGCCCCTCTGCTGCATCTTTTGGCTATTCGAAACGTGGGAAAATCAGAAAAGTCTATTAATTGGATAACTTATATAATTTTTCTTTCCTTTTAAAAACTAATAGGATATTCAGTGAATGCACCGAGCAAGACGTTCACCACCTTTTATACGTTCACCACCTGTAACTCGATCAAGACATCTAGCTAATATTGTCGCCGTTGATTTTTCTTTAGAATCGTCATCCAGTCAACCAAGTACTCCAATTCAAATTTCCGATAATTCATTTTTTGAACCCGACCTCACAATTGAGAATCCGGAGAATATTCAGGGACGATTCATAGATCCTGAACCAATAATTTTTCCTCCGGAACCACCAATCATTCAAACAGAGATTGTTGAGGAACGAACCATTAAATTAGAATCCTCTAGTGATTCAGATTTGTGATGACCCGTCCAAATCCACCTGGACGAATACATCAACATCTGGTCCCATTGCGAGGTTTTAACCTCTATGTGATACGTTTTGTAACATTGCATTCGTTTGAGAAGGTATTTCATAAATGAATATATAAATTCCAGGTTTTTAACATCTGATGATTCCTACGTATAGACAATCACCATTTAAATGGTTTACAATAATACATCTGTTGACAATACAGTCAAAATAAGGTACATGGTAATGGTTTGGTGAATGCAAGTTTCTTGTATATAGCATGTATGACTCCAAGCACATATCTTGTATCACGTATAAGCAAACAGCGGAAGACTTCTAGAAACCTGAGAATAAACATGCTTCAAGTGTCAACACAAAGGTTGGTGAGTTCATAGTTTTAATATTACACATAATCCGTATATCAATGTGGATTACAAAAGTTCAGTTGTTTCATTCAAAACGTTTATCAATATGTTTTAACATTTCAAATCATCTGTATGTAAAGGTTGATCACAAGATCTCAGTTGTTTTATTCAAAACGTTTATCAATAGGTTTTACATAAAAGGTGGACCACAAGATTTCAGTTGTTTCATCCGAAACGTTTATCAAAATATTCTACGAAATTGAGCACCCTGGTAACTAAACTTAACGTATATATAATTTGTACCCTTTGTATAATCATCTTAATAATACACGCAAACCAACGTGTACGCTTCTCAAATAGCATACGTCCGTTAAAAGGCTAGTACTCTAGCTCGGACGGGGATATCAAGCCCTATGGATCCATATATAACTACTCGCGCCCACCAGTTCTTATAACCGGCAGTTACTAGTTACCAAAGCTAAGGGATTTTCGGTTCAAACTCGGTGTAGAATTTAGTATGTACTTGTATCTATTGCGTTTAAAATAAAGTGCATGTATTCTCAGCCCAAAAATATAGATTGCAAAAGCAATTAAAAAGGGAGCAAATGAAACTCACGCATATAAATCTAGTATTTTCAGTATTTATAAACAGTCGCATGTATTCTCAGCTCAAAAATATATTGAGTAAAAGGGATCATATGAAACTCACTGTTTAATATTGATATACAATATTGCAGGAAAGCACGTAGACGCATCGGAGATGATAAACACGAGGTTTGATTCACAAAAATACCCCCGAACATTACCCATAATTTCCTTGGTAATAACCCATATTTTCCTTAGCTCTAGCTCGCTCGAAAATTCGTTTTGAAAATTACTTGGACAGCACTCCGTCGTAATATTTTATGTACATTATTATTTTTTTATCGCAAAAATAATAACACTAATAATAAAAATAATAAGATTAATAATAATCTTAATAATAATAATAATAATAATAATTTAAATAATTTAAATAATACGGAGTAAAATTAAATTAAATCAGAAGTAGAAATGGTCGAGCTTTTATAGTGTGGCCTGATTTCTCCTTTCATGTGATCGCATGGTTTCATGGGCATATGGCCATGCGATCGCATGGCCAACTGTCACCAGCCTGGTTCGTTTGTTTTTATCTTTGTTGACATAATATAAATATTAATATATAGTATATATAATTTATATAATTAATTATATATTATATTAAATTCACGTGCATAGTTGACTTGTAATTTTTGTTCCGATATGTCGTACGTCGTCACTCGACTTATGTTCCGGTTTCGGTTTCTCGAACGCATTTTCGTACGCTTAGAAAACTTGCATTTTACATTTCGTAACTCGTACCTTTGTCAAAATATAGTCTTAAATCATCCATAAACTATACCACTGTAGCAAAGTCAAAATACAGTCTTAAATTATCCATAAGCTATGTTACTGTAGCAATTTACTGTAGCAATTCACTGTAGCAATTCAATTTTTACTGTAGCAATTCACTGTAGCAAATAGTGATTTTCAAAAACAGTGTAGCATTTTGGGTACTGTAGCAATTTGAAAATGTTATTATCGTTTACTAAATAACTTGAAATTATATATATGTATATATCTTTTTAATATACATAAATCAGTTTTTAAATACACATTGGAAGTTATTTATAAATAAATTTTAATAATAAATATTTCAACTTATCATATATATTCAAATAAATATTTAAACCAATAAGTTTAATGTACGGTATCAAATAATTAATACATTGTTACCTTTTCAAGTTATAGTATATATGTATCTATTTACATATAATTGTTCGCGAATCGTCGAAAACAACCGAAGGGTATTTAAATATATAAAAGTAGTTCAAAAATTTTGAGATTCAGTTTTACAGACTTTGCTTATCGTGTCGGAAATGTTAATCATACAAAGATTAAGTTTAAATTTGGTCAGAAATTTTCGGGTCATCACAAGATTCAACAAATTCAATCATGGAGAATCTGGAACCTCTAAGTATGGAAGACCGAATGAGAGCTAAACACACTGGCCAAGGTCACGCAATTACTCATCCTGACATTAATGCGCCAGATTATGAAATCAAAGGACAAATTCTACACATGGTGACTAATCAATGCCAATTTAGTAGTGCGCCGAAGGAAGATCCAAATGAACATCTTCGTACCTTTAATAGGATCTGTACACTATTTAAAATCCGAGAAGTTGAGGATGAACAGATATATCTCATGTTATTTCCCTGGACTTTAAAGGGAGAAGCCAAAGATTGGTTGGAATCGTTACCTGAATGGGCGATTGATACATGGGACGTTTTAGTTGAAAAATTTCTTAAACAATTCTTTCCGGCATCTAAAGCCGTGAGACTTCAAGGAGAAATTGTTACGTTCACACAAAAGCCAAATGAAACTCTATATGAAGCATGGACAAGATTTGGAAAGTTATTGAGAGGATGTCCGCAGCATGGTTTAGACTTGTCAAATAGTACAAATATTCTACCAAGGATGTGACATCACTACAAGGAAAGACATCGATATAGCAGCTGGTGGTTCCATTATGAAGCCTGATGCTTACAAAATTATTGATAACACTGCTTCCCACTCACATGAGTGGCACCAAGAAAAAGATATCGTTAGATCATCTAAAGCAGCTACAACCGATTCTAGCCATGACTTAGATTCCATTTCCGCAAAGATAGATGCTATCGAGAGACGAATGGAAAAGATGACTAAGGATATACACTCAATACGAATTAGTTGTGAGCAGTGTGGAGGACCACATTTGACAAAAGATTGTCTTAGTATTGAGCTAACAATGGAACAAAGAGAGAATATTTCATACATAAACCAAAGGCCTGGAAATAATTATCAGAATAATTATCAACCGCCAAGACCGATTTACAATCAAAACCAGAATTATAAGCGAAATGTTCCATACAACAACCAACAAGGTCCTAGCAATCAACAAGTATCCAACAATACTTACAACCAGCAAAGACCTAATTTTCAAAACAAACCACCACAAACCGATGATAAAAAGCCGAATTTAGAAGATATGATGACGAAGCTATTTGAATCTCAAACGCAGTTTTTCACATCTCAGAAACAAACCAATGAACAAAATGCTCAAGCATTTAGAAATCAACAAGCTTCTATTCAAAATCTGGAACAAGAAGTAAGTAACCTAGCAAGGTTAATAGGTGAAAGAAAACCGGGAAGTTTACCTAGTGATACAAATGCTAACCCCCGGAATGAAACAGCTAAAGCCATTACCACAAGAAGTGGTACAACACTTAAACCACCTGAAATACCTGTAATTTCTAATGAAGCTATTTCTACTCCACAAGAACCACAACCTGAACAAGATAAGGAAACATAACCGGTAGTTGAAAAGGTTAATGAAAATAACACAGTTAAGGCTAAACCTTATGTTAAACCATACCAACCACCACTTCCTTACCCGAGTAAAATGAAAAAAGAGAAACTTGAAGCCGAGCAATCCAAATTCTTGGATATGTTTAAACAGATAAATGTAAATCTTCCTTTCATTGATGTAATTTCAGGAATGCCTAGATATGCTAAATTTCTGAAAGATTTAATCTCGAATAGAAAGAAAATGGAAGAACTCTTGGCTGTTACTATGAATGCTAATTGTTCAGCAGTGCTGTTGAATAAGATACCAGAAAAATTATCTGATCCAGGAAGTTTCACAATTCCATGTTTTCTGGATAGTCTTAGTTCAATAGAAGCATTGGCAGACTTAGGTGCTAGTATAAATTTAATGCCGTATTCACTATACGCTAAACTAGACCTTGGAGAATTGAAACCAACAAGAATAAGCATATAACTAGCAGATCGATCAATAAAATATCCTAGAGGGATAATGGAGAACATGCTAGTTAAAGTTGGTACTTTAGTATTTCCAGTAGATTTTGTTGTTCTGGACATGGAAGAAGATTCTCAAGTTCCTCTCATATTAGGAAGACCATTCTTAAACACGACTAAAGCAATGATAGACGTGTTTGGTAAGAAACTAACCCTAAGTATAGAAGATGAGAGTGTTACCTTTTCAGTTGATAGAGCTATGCAACAACCACAATCTGCAGATGATACATGTTATTATATTCAAACTATAGATTCACATGCAGAATTGTTAGAAGAATTTCCAGAATTACAAGAAACAGGAGAATGTTCTTTAGGAGAAGGAACTGAACCAATTGATGAAACTGAAATGTTAGCAACACTAATAGCTAATGGATATGAACCAACAACAGAAGAAATTCAAATGCTAATAGAAGAAGACAGATATCGATATAAATCATCGATAGATGAACCACCAACATTAGAGTTAAAGCCACTTCCAAACCATTCGGAATACGCTTATTTACATGGTGAATCTGAATTACCTGTAATAATATCGTCTTCTCTTACTGAAAATGAGAAATCACAACTCATTTCTGTGTTGAAAGCTCATAAACCAGCCATTGCATGGAAGATTCATGATATAAAAGGAATAAGTCCTTCGTATTGCACACATAAAATCCTTATGGAAGAAGGTCATAAAACGTATGTGCAACGCCAACGAAGACTAAATCCTAATATGCAAGATGTTGTTAAGAAAGAAATTATTAAACTGCTAGATGCAGGTTTAATTTATCCGATTTCTGATAGTCCATGGGTAAGCCCAGTTCAATGCGTACCTAAGAAGGGTGGCATGACTGTCATTACAAATGAGAAAAATGAGCTTATTCCTACTAGGACTGTAACAGGATGGCGTGTATGTATTGATTATAGAAAATTAAATGACGCCACCAGAAAAGATCACTTTTCCTTACCTTTTATTGATCAAATGTTGGAAAGATTAGCCAGAAATAGTTACTATTGTTTTCTTGATGGATTTTCCGGATATTTTTAAATTCCAATAGCACCCGAAGATCAAGAGAAAACCACGTTCACGTGCCCTTATGGTACTTTTGCTTACAAACGCATGCCATTTGGACTTTGCAACGCCCCTGCAACCTTTCAAAGGTGCATGATGGCGATTTTTCACGACATGATAGAAGAATGCATGGAAGTTTTCATGGATGACTTTTCAGTCTTCGGTGATACATTTGAATCATGTTTAGTTAATCTTGAACGAATGCTTATTAGATGCGAACAATCAAATCTAGTTCTTAATTGGGAGAAATGCCATTTCATGGTTAAAGAAGGCGTCGTTCTTGGTCATAAAATTTCAAAGGAAGGAATTGAAGTGGATAGAGTTAAAGTAGATGTAATTGCTAAACTTCCACATCCCACCAATGTTAGAGGAGTTAGGAGTTTTTTAGGGCATGCCGGTTTTTACCGACGTTTTATAAAAGATTTTTCTAAAATTGCCACTCCTATGAATAAACTCCTGGAAAAGGATGCTCCATTCATCTTTTCAGATGAATGTATCAAATCTTTTAATATTCTTAAAGAGAAACTCACTAATGTGTAACAGACTCATCCCACATCGGTGGGAGAGGAAAACAAAGCACTCCTTATAAGGGCGTGGATACCTCTTCTGGTATGACGCGTTTTGAGGGTGTTTACCCGAGAAGCAAATTCGTGAGGTAGAAGTGCGATCCGGGGTTGTACTCGTGCGCGGGTAGCCCGTCGGTGATCGGCTTGTGTCCAAAGCGGACAATATCATACTACGGGCTGATGGTGATGTTACTTATGGTATCAGAGCTGGGGCCCGCATCCGCAGTGTCCCGAAGGGGGGAGAGTTGTAACAGACTCGTCCCACATCGGTGGGAGAGGAAAACAAAGCACTCCTTATAAGGGTGTGGATACCTCTTCTGGTATGACGCGTTTTGAGGGTGTTTACCCGAGAAGCAAATCCGTGAGGTAGAAGTGCGATCCAGGGTTGTACTCGTGCGCGGGTAGCCCGTCGGTGATCGGCTTGTGTCCAAAGTGGACAATATCATACTACGGGCTGATGGTGATGTTACTTAATGCGCCGATCATGATAACACCAAATTGGAATCTACCGTTTGAACTAATGTGCGATGCAAGTGATTTTGCAATGGGAGCCGTTTTAGGAAAAAGGATTGAAAAAAGATTTCAACCTATATATTATGCTAGTAATACGTTACAAGGAGCACAAACGAACTATACAATTACTGAAAAAGAACTCCTTGCTTTTGACAAATTTCGTTCATATCTCGTTCTAGCTAAAACGGTGGTCTATACCGACCATTATGCTCTTAGATACCTATTTTCGAAACAAGATGCTAAACCAAGATTAATCTGTTGGATCTTACTCTTACAAGAGTTCGATATTGAAATCCGAGATAAAAGAGGAGCAGAAAATCTCGCCGCTGATCATCTTTCTCGTCTTGAAAATCCCGAATTAGAAGTTCTAAATGAATCGGCCATACAAGACAACTTTCCTGATGAATATCTATTGAAGATAGATCATAATGAAATTCCATGGTTTGCAGACTATGCAAACTACTTAGTATGTGGATTCCTTGAAAAAGGATTGTCGTACCAAAAACGAAAGAAATTCTTTAGTGATATAAAACACTATTTCTGGGAAGATCCACATCTGTTTAAAAGTTGTCCAGATAGAATAATACGCCGATGTGTATTCGGAGATGAAGCCAATCAAATCTTAAACCATTGTCACACAGGACCAACAGGAGGGCATTATGGGCCTCAACTAACAGCAAGAAAAGTTTATGATGCTGGATTCTATTGGCCTACAATTTACAAAGACGCACACCTTCTTTGCAAATCCTGTGATGCTTGTCAAAGGGCCAGAAAAATAAGTCAACGTGATGAAATGCCACAAAATGTCATTCAAGTATGTGAAGTATTTGACATTTGGGGTATTGACTTTATGAGTCCATTTCCAAAATCTCATAATAATCTCTACATTCTCGTAGCCATAGATTATGTATCTAAATGGACGGAAGCACAAGCTCTCCCAACTAACGATGCACGAGTTGTAGTCAACTTTTTAAAACGTCTTTTTGCAAGGTTTGGAACACCGAAAGCTTTAATAAGTGATCGGGGAACTCATTTTTGTAATAATCAACTTGAGAAAGTTCTTAAAATATATGGAGTAACTCATAAAATCTCCACTGCATATCATCCACAAACAAGTGGACAAGTTGAAAATACCAACCGAGCTTTAAAACGTATTCTAGAGAAAACCGTAGGATCAAATCTGAAGGAATGGTCCATTAAATTGGAGGATGCACTCTGGGCTTTTAGAACAGCCTAAAAAACTCCAATTGGAACCACACCTTTTAGACTCGTTTTTGGAAAAGCATGTCATCTTCCAGTAGAAATTGAACACAAAGTATTTTGGGCTTTGAAGACATGTAATCTTGATTTACATGAAGCCGGACGTCTACGGTTAAGTCAATTAAACAAATTAGAAGAATTAAGACATGAAGCATACGAAAATTCGTTAATCTATAAAGAAAGAACGAAGAAATGGCATGATAAAAGAATCAGAAGTTCAAAAGAATTCAAAGAAGGAGACAGAGTTCTTCTTTTCAATTCACGATTCAAGCTATTTCCTGGAAAATTGAAATCAAGATGGTCTGGACCATTCATAGTCAAAAGAGTTTTTCCGTACGGAACAGTAGAGTTAATAAATTCAAATGGGATTGAATTTAAAGTTAATGGTCACAGAGTTAAACATTACATAGATAGTCCGATGGAAGTTGACAACGAAGTTAATCACAATTTCAACACCACAGCTAACTAAGTGTGGGGAGAATCAAGTTTTTAAAGGATAATATGTATTTCTGTTAGAGTTAGATTTTCTGTTTTCGTGTAGTTCTCGAAAATGGAACCCGAATGGTCTTTCCCTAGCAGACCCTAAAGAACTAGTCTTCTCCCCCCATTCTGAATTTTTTATTTTTTTTTAGGTTTTTACGAAATGAAGACTTCCTGTGAACTAAACCATGGTCTAATGCTACACGCTTTGATCACTAAACGTAATAATGACACACTTCCAAGTGAAATAGTATCATTAATCAGAGATAAATTGGACGGAGTAAGAAAAGAATCCAGATGCGAAGATAATAAGTTACAATTTGGTAAAGGAAAATCAAAATCCGCAGCGAAAAGAAGAGCACGACACCTTGAAAAATGTCACAAATGCGGAAAATGGTCACACGAAGGTAAATGTTCAAATAATCAAACCTATTCAAACACTGAATTTGTTACTTTATGCAGAGATGGACCGTTCATATGTTTAGAAGAAAAAACATTAAATGCTCGAGGTTACGCCTATGTAGCCATGGAAAACCAATTAGTCCGACTATCTTATGAGTGGGCTAGAGCATATCACTAAGAAATATATTTCACAGGTAAGTTTGTACAGTTTTTATTTTTATTTTTATTTTTAACCTTTTGATAATAAACGCTAATTTGTTCGCTATAAAGTATTAAATTGGTATTCGATGAAATTAGGTCTTGCGACCGAAATTGTTGATATCATACAAAAAAAAAAAAAATTATTACATCACTGCGAAATTTAACGTTTATTCTTAAGGTATAAATATCTTTAATCAATCAACCCAAAATATTTCAAAAATTCGTCATGAGTTAAATTAGGTCATGGAACCGAAATTACTTTACCGAAAAGAGGGGCACATATTTTTGATAATATTTGATTGATTAAAGTGGGATAAAAGCCAAAAAGATTTTTAATTTTATTTTTACTTTGTTTTTAAAATTAATATTAAAATAATATTGTAAACTTGTTAAAATTAAATCAATATATTTAAAATTGTAAATATTTGAAAAATTAATATTTTTAATATAAGTTTGTATGTATAAAAACAAAAATATAATTTAAGTTTGGTGTGAATTTTTAATTTTATGCATTTTAAATTTAAGTTTGGTGTGAATTTAAAAATAAAAATTTACTTTATTTCGCTAAGTTAAAAATATGATTTTTAAAATTCGTCGTGAGTTGAAGATTAGGTCTTTGAACCGAAATTGCTTTACCCGAGGGAGGGACGAGAACTTTTATTATCATTATTTTTAATCTTATTGAATTAAAGTATGCCAAAAACATTAAAAAAAGCCAAAAATTTTTGCTCTTAAAACCGCGCTTTAAATTGACAAATTTTAAAATTTTGTCGAGGGACGGACTAGGACATCGTTCCGAAACGACCTCGTCCTAAATAACAAGGGAAACAAAATTTTAAAATTAATTAATTAATTGTTTTATAAGTTAAGTTATTATAAAAAAAAATACAAACTCCGTGACTCGCGGAGTTTGAAGAGAAAATTCACCGCGACTCGCGGATGATGCAAAATACAGAAAAAATAAAACGCATGAATCAGACAGTCCCCAACACAACCACACCCCATTTTACTGCAAAAAGCACCCGAAAAAACACACACAAATCCGCAATTTCTGGCCATTTTTCATCAAATCTTTCACAAAATCATGTTCAGAAGAATGCTATCAAGGAATTACTCAAGGAAAACGGTAAATTTCTACACCAAAACACCATTTAATCCGAAAATTAGTGTTCTTGAATAAATTTATACCCAATTCGATTTTGATGCTTTTTAGTGTAATTATGCTTAAATTTCTTATGTATTATGCTTGTATAACCTAGAGTGATGCTATTTAACATGATTAAAAGCCTTAAACTTCAAATTTTGAGTAATCTAGGGTTTGTGTTCTTGAGCAATTTGGGACTTTTTGATATAAACAGGTTATGGCCGATTTTTGTCTTGAATTATTGCTAAATTAAGTAATGTAACATGTTTAGGTAGTTAAATGATCCAAACTTTGAGCCTAAACATGATTTTTGAGAATTAAAGTGGACTTTTTCAAGTCTAAAATTCATGAACTTGATTTTTGAGAGATAATGCCATTTGAAACTTGTTTAATTGCTAATAATGATTATTTTGACAAGTTATTTGAGTTGAATGCTTATGAACTTGGCGAACATTTTCGTATATGATTATTTGAAAAAGTGTAGATTTGATAAAAATATGAAAATGAGCATAAGTTTGATATAAATTGAACATGTCATTGTAATTATTTTGATTGATGATTTTGCTGACACTAATGCATATTTGGATGCACAAAAATTGTGTTTGATGTGTTTTGCAGACTGAAAGGGGTGAATCTTCATCCCAAGCTCGCATTGCTCCTCCTGAGAATGCGGAACAACAGGATGTTGATAACCATTACAAACAAGATATACCTCATCCAGTTATGACATTTTCATATATGCACGTGGAAAATTTGCACCCGAACTTGAGATTAGACAGACGTTGGATAGATTATCCAAAATACCAAAAGGGCTTGCATACTCTTCATTCTAAAGCTGTTGAAGTACCTAGGGTAATAGAATGGGAACCGTTAGAAGCCGTAGAATTGGTCGAGCCAATTAGGGAATTACTTACTCAAAGGTATGGTAATTCTACTTTTAACGATTGGGTACGTTTATTCAACATGCGTAGACCTGTATATAAAGTATGGTGTGAAGAATTATTGTGTAGTATAGAAATAAATGATCGGGTAACTAGTTTAACCGATCGAACTTTTATTAGATTTTTGTTAGGAGGTTCGATGCGCCACATGTCTCTACTAGACATGGCTCAGGCCTTACGTATATATACGCCTGAGGAGCTAGCATCTGCCGATTGTCGAGGGTTGATATTAAATGGTAGGAAGATTGATGAAAATTTTGATACGCATGGTGTATGGAGTCAAATGACTAGCCATCACCGATTTAAAGGGGGAAATTACTCTTATTTGGATATAGATAGAGCTGAGTTAAGAGTAATTCACAGGTTTCTAGCGAACTCGATTACACAGCGAGGTAGAAATAAGGAAAAGGTAAATGAGCAAGATTTATTTTACCACATGTGTATTCGAGACCCACAAAGCGCTGTAAGTATACCTTATTGTGTGGGTTATTATTTATCAGCTATGGTTAGGGGGATGAGACCGCACAGTATATTAGGAGGTGGTATATTTATTACATTAATTGCTGAGTATCTCGATGTGGATATAAGTCGGGGGGATTATTAATCGAAGAACCAGAACCCCGAGATACAATTGGTTTAAATGTATATCATGGTGCTAAGGTTTTGAAAAGGCGAAATAACGCCACAGTAAGATATAATGGAAGATATCCATAGGTTGAGAGAAATCAACAGCCAGGTAATGCGGGAGGGGGAAATGAAATGACAGAAATGCAAAGGGTTATAGCTTCACAAGAGTATGAAAATGCTAGACATCGAGCATTTGAAGATTGGCAAGTTCATCAAAACCAAATCATAGCTCATTGCCAACATGTAGGTAGAAACCATATTCCTACTCCAATGCCCATATTTCCTCCCTGGTCTATAGAGATTCAACCACCGTATCCTACTTATAACCCAGCTGAAGCATTCTATAACACATACGGTTATGCATGGAACCCCTACTGGTATCAGTAACAACCCTAGTTTATTTTAGTTTTATTTATTTTATTTTTGTAATGTTACTACATTTAGCACTTATGTTGATATTGTAATAGTTTTTATAATTTTCTAACTTTTATTATGAGATTTTAATAATTTTTGAATGTGGGGTAATATACCAAACTTCAAAAATATGTATATATGTTTGCAGTTTATCTTATGTACACAACAGGGTAAAACAACGCATTTTCAAAGACTGGCATTAAGTTCAGCAAAAGCAACTAATTTTGACGACAAGATGCAAAATATATGTGAAATAACGACAAGACGGAATGAACAAATGATGTGCACCATTTATCATTCAACACAAACAACAATATGTTTGGAAACTTTGGTAAAATTTAATCATTTTTCTACGCTAATCACCCTCAATAATTTAAATTGTTACTGATTTTTTGCAAATGAGGGCATTGCAAGATCTTAAGTGTGGGAATGGGTTAAATTCTTTCGGATTTTAAAATTTTTACTTTATACAGAACAGCCCTAGTCTTATATACTGACTACCCAATTCTAGTAAAATTTTTCAAAATTTTCAATTAAATAAACTCAAAATCATGTTTATACATATTTATGAACGATAAAACTAGGTGTTAACACCGAAATTATTGTTACCTCGGAAAGGACATAAATTGAGAAACAAACCAAAATGTTAGAATTCATTTAAAATGGAATAGAGGACAATAAAAAGGAAAATAAAAGCCAAGTGTGGAAAAATTACCAAGTTATTTTAAACATATGTCACATATTTTTGTACAAATAATTGAAAATACTTTTGTTTTGGATGATAACTAACTGTTTTACCCAATGAAAGAAAAGAAAAGATGGATCTACACGATGAATCAATTCCATCATTAAAAGGAAGTAAAGTCTTCCGAAAAAGAAACGCGCTTCTTGATTTAGGTCAGGAAGTTGTCGTCCAGACCAGCTGTAGGTTGACGAAAAATCTAGAAAAGTCATCACTAAAATCAGCAGGAAATCCACGGACCTCAGCATCAAACAGGGTCGCCAAGTGGTCAGATTTATCCTAACCATGAGAATGATTTATCTCGTACAATGGGGGCACCGTGCAAATTAGCTTGATAAGACTAATGAACAGATTCCCAGAAAGGATAATCTCCTTAAAGATTAAAAATCAGCTTTTAAGACTGATATTACTCAATCCTTGAGATTGACCTTAAAGATTGAGAATTACAAACTCATGGAATTCAATGATATCTAAACTCGAGCTTGAACGAGAAAAATATTTTGATCAAATTACAAACCGATTTGTTTTCTGAAAACCTATTTTCAAAGCGTTCATTACCTTTGAACGTAAAATCCTAGGAATTCACCTGGAATTCATTAGGTCACCTGAACTAAATCGGGTGTCAACCGTAAGAACGGTGGTTGCATAGCATGGTCAAAGACAGGACCTCGTGCCAGACCGGAAAATTATAAGGGTGAGCTTTACTATTGCTCCTACAAAGGATAGTAATTGCGCCCGACACGTTATAGACCATAATTAAAAGCATGTCAGGGGACATTGCCTTAACAGTTGCTTGTTCAACGCTTTCCTTTACAACCAGACGGTAGTTTACCGAAAAGTAATATACAGAACAAGTATACTGGACGTGTTGCTTTCCTAATACAAGGTTAGCAAGTGGGTGACACAAAACCATAAGTTTTGAGCTAAAAATTTCAAATCTGAAACCCACCAAACCCACAAAAATATTTTGCAAACACCGGTGAAGGGTTATTCCGGAAAACTTATCTAGGGTAAAAACTAGATTTAATTTTCAAAAGATCAAATGTTTTCATAAAGATCCAATTTCTTTAATGGATCTAAATTTTTATAATCATGTGGGACTGTAAACCACATCGTTACTACCATTGTTTATACCGCCGTATATAAATCACTGATGTACAAAGTGTGAAGAATAAAGAAGTGATTCTAGTATTTCAAGACTATATTGCTTGAGGACAAGCAACGCTCAAGTGTGGGAATATTTGATAATGCTAAAAACGAACATATATTTCATAGCATTATCCCTCAAGAAAGACAAGCTTTTAGTTGCAATTGTTCTATTTACAAGTGATATTCGTTTAAATAATAAAAGGTGAAGACAAAAGATAGATTCGACGAATTGAAGACGCAAACGACCAAAAAGCTCAAAAGTACAAAATACAATCAAAGAGGTTCCAATTATTGATAAGAAACGTCTCAGAATTACAAGAGTACAAGATTCAAAAAGCAAAGTACAAGATATTAAATTGTACGCAAGGACGTTCGAAAATCCAGAACCGGGACCAGAGTCAACTCTCAACGCTCGACGCAACGGACTAAAAATTACAAGTCAACTATGCACATAAATATAATATAATATTTAAATAATTACTAAAATTATTTATATATTATATTTATTTATATAATCCGTCGGCAAAGAAGATCCAAACTTGTGTGAGCTGTAAAATCAAACTCCGCGACTTGCGGAGTTTGAAGTGTTAGAATGCCGCGAGTCGCGGAGCCTCCCTGGACAAATATGCCTATAAAAGCCAGCGCAATTCGACGTTTTATATATCCAAAATTCTATCTATCTCTCTATATGTAAACGTATATATATATATATATATATATATATATATATATATATATATATATATATATATATATTTATATTTTAATTTTAATTTTAATTTCTAATAATAAGGGTATGTTAGCGCATATTGTAAGGGTGTAAGTCGAAATTCTGTCCGTGTAACGCTACGTTATTTTTAATCATTGTAAGTTATGTTCAACCTTTTTACATTAATGTCTCGTAGCTAAGTTATTATTATGCTTATTTAATCCGAAGTAATCATGATGTTGGGCTAATTATTAAAATTGGGTAATTGGGCTTTGTACCATAATTGGGGTTTGGACAAAAGAACGACACTTGTGGAAATTAGACTATGGGCTATTAATGGGCTTTATATTTGTTTAACTAAATGATAGTTTGTTAATTTTAATATAAAGATTTACAATTGGACGTCCCTATAAATAACCATATACACTCGATCAGACACGATGGGCGGGGTATTTATATGTACGAATAATCGTTCATTTAACCGGACACGGAAATGGATTAATAGTCACTAGAATTATTAAAACAGGGGTGAAATTATGTACAATGACACTTGGCATAATTGATAACAAAGTAATAAAACCTTGTTACAGTTTAAGTCCCCAATTAGTTGGAATATTTAACTTCGGGTATAAGGATAATTTGACTAGGACACTCGCACTTTATATTTATGACTGATGGACTGTTATGGACAAAAACCAGACAGACATATTGAATAATCCAGGACAAAGGACAATTAACCCATGGGCATAAAACTAAAATCAACGCGTCAAACATCATGATTACGGAAGTTTAAATAAGCATAATTATTTTATTTCATATTTAATTTCCTTTATTTTATATTTAATTGCACTTCTAATTATCGCACTTTTATTTATTGTCATTGTATTTAATTGCACTTTTAATAATCGTACTTTTTAATTATCGCAAGTTTATTTTATCGCAATTTTATTTATCGCAATTTCATTATCGTTATTTACTTTACGCTTTAAATTAAGACTTGTATTTATTTTTAATATTTTACATTAGGTTTTAACTGCGACTAAAGTTTTTTTAAAATCGACAAACTGGTCATTAAACGGTAAAAACCCCCCCTTTATAATAATAATATTACTTATTTATATATTTGTATTTTTATAAATTAAAACTAATATAGCGTTAAGCTTTGTTTAAAAGATTCCCTGTGGAACGAACCGGACTTACTAAAAACTACACTACTGTACGATTAGGTACACTGCCTATAAGTGTTGTAGCAAGGTTTAAGTATATCCATTCTTTAAATAAATAAATATCTTGTGTAAAATTGTAACGTATTTAATAGTATTTCTTTGTAAAATTTAATAGTATTTTATACCCCTTAGCTTTAACTATCACAACGCGACCGAAGCATTCCAGTACTTGTTTTTGAAGACCTTGAGGTTCCAATTTTTCCAAATTAGATAGCAACAAGTCCAAGTTACTGCTTGCCAAATCGAGTTGCCCAAGTCCGAATTTGTTTGACCCGAGTTGTTTTGAAGAAGATCACCAACCCAAGTTGGGGAGAAATCAGTGACTCCCCACCAGTTGAAAATTTTTCGCCATATTTCATTTGCCTTCGGACACGAGAGAAGAGCATGATCAGGGGATTCTACCTCATTAGTACACACCGGACAAAGAAGAGAGTGTAAATCTATACCCCTTTTATCCAATTCTACTAATACCGATAGCCGCCCCCTTCTAGCCTTCCACATGAACACTTCCACCTTTTTAGGTACCAAAGGGTTTCGCAAAGTTTCCACACTATGACCTGCACGTAGTATTTTTTTATCAACCAGATCCGACAGCGTTTTTGTTTTGAAGCAGCCGTTACCACTTGCAGCCCATAAGTAGGAGTCAGGTACACTTGGGATAATGGATACAGATTGCAGCAGCCTTGACAGCTCCTCCAATTCGTCAGCAGCCCTGCCCGAAGGTGGGCGAGACCAGCACCAAAACCCACAGCATGTTGACCCGTCCCAAATTAGTCTTTCTTTGACCGATACTGAGATGTTCGTTTCAAGTCGGGAAAGCCTTTTAAACCTGCTTTTCAGCTCACTGTTACCGAGCAAAATATCACACCAGAATGAGGTATTTGCCCCGTCCCCAATCTTTTTTATCCACGAGTTCCTAAAAGATAAACCAATCGAATCCAAATAGCATCCTGTTTTAACAATATTAGTCCAAACCGTGTTATGTGAATTAAATCTCGGTTGATCATTAGTAAGAAGCCCACCCGATGAACCATAAATACTCGTAACAACTTTAACCCACAAGGAGGTGGTTTTGGTTTTAAACCTCCACCATCACTTGCCGATCAAAGCTAAGTTTTTGCTTTTAAGAGAACCCAAATTTAACCCGCCCTCCGAAAACGGAAGTAAAGTATCATCCCATTTAACCCAAGATATTTTTGATTTATTCCCCGACCCGCCTCAAAAAAACTTACGCCTTACACTCTCAAGTTTGTTTAACACACATGGTGGGGCACGAAAGAGCGAGAAGTAATACAACGGAAGGCTATTCAACACCGATTTCACAAGAGTCAGGCGTCCACCAAAAGACATCGAACGTGCTTTCCACTCCGAGAGGCGTTTATTAAATTTACTTAACACTGGATCCCAACTACTCTCCTTATTCATATTACCACCGACCGGAAGGCCAAGATAAGTGAACGGGAATGAGCCAACATTACAACGAAAAAGATTGGCCATGTTATCAACATCAATCTTGTCCACACCTACCCCGTATAAGTTGCTTTTGCGATAGTTAACTTTGAGACCCGAGGTTAATTCAAAACACTTAAGGAGCTTCATGAGGTTCCGAATATTATTTTCACACCACTCGCCGAAGAAGATCGTATCATCCGCATATTGAAGATGGGATAGGTGGATTTTGTCACCACCAATCTCAACTCCTCTAAAATTACCGCTACTTACTGCACCTTTTGTGAGCGCATTTAACCCTTCCGCCGCAAGAATGAAAAGAAATGGTGAAAGGGGGTCTCCCTGTCTCACCCCACGTTCCAATTTAAACTCACTAGTCAGTGATCCGTTGACGAGAACAGAAATAGAAGCCGACTTAAGACACGAGTGAATCCACTTCATCCATTTTGATCCAAAGCCCATAATCTCCATAATTTCCATCAGGAATTCCTAATTAAGGCTATCGAATGCCTTTTCAAAGTCAACTTTAAAGATCATACTCCTAATATGTTTTTGCTTTAGGTACCCAAGTGTTTCGTTAGCAATCAATGCCCCGTCTAAAATATTTCTACCCTTTATGAATGAGCTTTGTTCAGAGCCAACGAGATTCGGTACAACTTTCATAAGACGATTAGAGAGTAGTTTCGCGTTGATTTTATAATAGCTTCCAATCAAACTTATCGGTCGATAGTCGCTCAACCATAAGGGGTCGGATTTTTTGGGGACGAGAGTAATGAAAGACGCGTTACACCCACTCGAAATTACACCCGAATCCCAAAATTCCTTTATTGCATCGAATAAGTCATCTTTAACCACATACCAAAATTTTTTGTACAACCTCATATTAAAACCGTCAGGCCCGGGGGCCTTAGAGCTACCACATTCTTTAACTGCATTCCAAATTTCGGATTCACTAAATGCTTGTTCCAAACCAACAGCTTGCTGTGATGATAACCTGGCCCAAGTCTGCCTAGAATTACCATGTGGGCCCAATAGCCACGGCCTATCTTTGCTAACAACACTGAAGATATTTTTAAAATACTCCTTGACAACACCTTTTATGGTATTCGGGTCCTCAATCCAAGAACCGTTAATAGTTAAGCCACGAATATTACATTTGTTGTGTTTCCTTCGGATAGTCGCATGGAAATATTTGGAATTCTCATCACCTTCTAGAATCCATCGGACACGAGCTTTCTATTTCAACATGTTCGTTTTAACCTTTTCTTTTTCGAGCCAGTTCTTGCGTGTTTCCAACCACATCAATCGGTCAGTATCACTCAGCACACCTGTTTTGGCCAAACTTTCCAGCCTTGATGCTTTTTCTTTTAGGCTGATTATCTCAGCTTCAAGGTTTCCAAACTCACCATTGCTCCACACTTTTAAGTCGCTTTTCACATTTTTGAGGTGATCCCGAAAGTTACAGTCCTTTTTTGATACCCGGACAGGTTTAGCCTGAAATGTCCCGTTCTTATTGATTAAAAACGTTCCATATTAATTGATTTCGTTGAGAGGTTTTGACCTCTATATGAGACGTTTTTCAAAGACTGCATTCATTTTTAAAACAAACCATAACCTTTATTTCATAAATAAAGGTTTAAAAAGCTTTACGTAGATTATCAAATAATGATAATCTAAAATATTCTGTTTACACATGGCCATTATATAATGGTTTACAATACAAATATGTTACATCGAAATCAGTTTCTTGAATGCAGTTTTTACACAATATCATACAAACATGGACTCCAAATCTTGTCCTTATTTTAGTATGTAAAGCGGAAGCTCTTAGTATTCACATGAGAATAAACATGCTTTAAACGTCAACAAAAATGTTGGTGAGTTATAGGTTTAACCTATATATATCAAATCGTAACAATAGACCACAAGATTTCATATTTCAATACACATCCCATACATAGAGATAAAAATCATTCATATGGTGAACACCTGGTAACCTACATTAACAAGATGCATATATAAGAATATCCCCATCATTCCGGGACACCCTTCGGATATGATATAAATTTTGAAGTACTAAAGCATCCGGTACTTTGGATGGGGTTTGTTAGGCCCAATAGATCTATCTTTAGGATTCGCGTCAATTAAGGTGTCTGTTCCCTAATTCTTAGATTACCAGACTTAATAAAAAGGGGCATATTCGATTTCGATAATTCAACCATAGAATGTAGTTTCACGTACTTGTGTCTATTTTGTAAATCATTTATAAAACCTGCATGTATTCTCATCCCAAAAATATTAGATTTTAAAAGTGGGACTATAACTCACTTTCACAGATTTTTACTTCGTCGGGAAGTAAGACTTGGCCACTGGTTGATTCACGAACCTATAACAATATATACATATATATCAAAGTATGTTCAAAATATATTTACAACACTTTTAATATATTTTGATGTTTTAAGTTTATTAAGTCAGCTGTCCTCGTTAGTAACCTACAACTAGTTGTCCACAGTTAGATGTACAGAAATAAATCGATAAATATTATCTTGAATCAATCCACGACCCAGTGTATACGTATCTCAGTATTGATCACAACTCAAACTATATATATTTTGGAATCAACCTCAACCCTGTATAGCTAACTCCAACATTCACATATAGAGTGTCTATAGTTGTTCCGAAATATATATAGATGTGTCGACATGATAGGTCGAAACATTGTATACGTGTCTATGGTATCTCAAGATTACATAATATACAATACAAGTTGATTAAGTTATGGTTGGAATAGATTTGTTACCAATTTTCACGTAGCTAAAATGAGAAAAATTATCCAATCTTGTTTTACCCATAACTTCTTCATTTTAAATCCGTTTTGAGTGAATAAAATTGCTATGGTTTCATATTGAACTCTATTTTATGAATCTAAACAGAAAAGTATAGGTTTATAGTTGGAAAAATAAGTTACAAGTCATTTTTGTAAAGGTAGTCATTTCAGTCGAAAGAACGACGTCTAGATGACCATTTTAGAAAACATACTTCCACTTTGAGTTTAACCATAATTTTTGGATATAGTTTCATGTTCATAATAAAAATCATTTTCTCATAATAACAACTTTTAAATCAAAGTTTATCATAGTTTTTAATTAACTAACCCAAAACAGCCCGCGGTGTTACTACGACGGCGTAAATCCGGTTTTACGGTGTTTTTTGTGTTTCCAGGTTTTAAATAATTAAGTTAGCATATCATATAGATATAGAACATGTTTTTAGTTGATTTTAAAAGTCAAGTTAGAAGGATTAACTTTTATTTGCGAACAAGTTTAGAATTAACTAAACTATGTTCTAGTGATTACAAGTTTAAACCTTCGAATAAGATAGCTTTATATGTATGAATCGAATGATGTTATGAACATCATTACTATCTCAAGTTCCTTGGATAAACCTACTGGAAAAGAGAAAAAAGGATCTAGCTTCAACGGATCCTTGGATGGCTCGAAGTTCTTGAAGCAGAATCATGACACGAAAACAAGTTCAAGTAAGATCATCACTTGAAATAAGATTGTTATAGTTATAGAAATTGAACCAAAGTTTGAATATGATTATTACATGGTATTAGAATGATAACCTACTGTAAGAAACAAAGATTTCTTGAGGTTGGATGATCACCTTACAAGATTGGAAGTGAGCTAGCAAACTTGAAAGTATTCTTGATTTTATGTAACTAGAACTTGTAGAATTTATGAAGAACACTTAGAACTTGAAGATAGAACTTGAGAGAGATCAATTAGATAAAGAAAATTGAAGAATGAAAGTGTTTTTAGGTGTTTTTGGTCGTTGATGTATGGATTAGATATAAAGGATATGTAATTTTGTTTTCATGTAAATAAGTCATAAATGATTACTCATATTTTTATAATTTTATGAGATATTTCATGCTAGTTGCCAAATGATGGTTCCCACATGTGTTAGGTGACTCACATGGACTGCTAATAGCTGATCATTGGAGTGTATATACCAATAGTACATACATCTAAAAGCTGTGTATTGTACGAGTACGAATACGGGTGCATACGAGTAGAATTGTTGATGAAACTGAACGAGGATGTAATTGTAAGCATTTTTGTTAAGTAGAAGTATTTTGATAAGTGTATGGAAGTCTTTCAAAAGTGTATAAATACATATTAAAACACTACATGTATATACATTTTAACTGAGTCGTTAAGTCATCGTTAGTCGTTACATGTAAGTGTTGTTTTGAAACCTTTAGGTTAACGATCTTGTTAAATGTTGTTAACCCAATGTTTATAATATCAAATGAGATTTTAAATTATTATATTATCATGATTATATCATGTATGAATATCTCTTAATATGATATATATACATTAAATGTCTTTACAACGATAATCGTTACATATATGCCTCGTTTAAAAATCATTAAGTTAGTAGTCTTGTTTTTACATATGTAGTTCATTGTTAATATACTTAATGATATGTTTACTTATCATAATATCATGTTAACTATATATATATATATCCATATATATGTCATCATATAGTTTTTACAAGTTTTAACGTTCGTGAATCACCGGTCAACTTGGGTGGTCAATTGTCTATATGAAACCTATTTCAATTAATCAAGTCTTAACAAGTTTGATTGCTTAACATGTTGGAAACATTTAATCATGTAAATATCAATCTCAATTAATATATATAAACATGTAAAAGTTTGGGTTACTACAGTACCTACCCGTTAAATAAATTTCGTCCTGAAATTTTAAGCTGTTGAAGGTGTTGACGAATCTTCTGGAAATAGATGCGGGTATTTCTTCTTCATCTGATCTTCATGCTCCCAGGTGAACTCGGGTCCTCTACGAGCATTCTATCGAACCTTAACAATTGGTATCTTGTTTTGCTTAAGTCTTTTAACCTCACGATCCATTATTTCGGCGGGTTCTTCGATGAATTGAAGTTTTTCGTTGATTTGGATTTCATCTAACGGAATAGTGAGATCTTCTTTAGCAAAACATTTCTTCAAATTCGAGATGTGGAAAGTGTTATGTACAGCCGCGAGTTGTTGAGGTAACTTAAGTCGGTAAGCTACTGGTCCGACACGATCTATAATCTTGAATGGTCCAATGTACCTTGGATTTAGTTTCCCCCGTTTACCAAATCGAACAACGCCTTTCCAAGGTGAAACCTTAAGCATGACAATTTCTCCAATTTCAAACTCTATATCTTTTCTTTTACTGTCCGAGTAGCTCTTTTGTCGACTCTGGGCGGTTTTCAATCTTTGTTGAATTTGGATGATTTTCTCGGTAGTTTCTTGTATTATCTCCGGACCCGTAATCTGTCTATCCCCCACTTCACTCCAACAAATCGGAGACCTGCACTTTCTACCATAAAGTGCTTCAAACGGCGCCATCTCAATGCTTGAATGGTAGCTGTTGTTGTAGGAAAATTCTGCTAACGGTAGATGTCGATCCCAACTGTTTCCGAAATCAATAACACAAGCTCGTAGCATGTCTTCAAGCGTTTGTATCGTCCTTTCGCTCTGCCTATCAGTTTGTGGATGATAGGCAGTACTCATGTCTAGACGAGTTTCCAATGCTTGCTGTAATGTCTGCCAGAATCTTGAAATAAATCTGCCATCCCTATCAGAGATAATAGAGATTGGTATTCCATGTCTGGAGACGACTTCCTTCAAATACAGTCGTGCTAACTTCTCCATCTTGTCATCTTCTCTTATTGGCAGGAAGTGTGCTGATTTGGTGAGACGATCAACTATTACCCAAATAGTATCAAAACCACTTGCAGTCCTTGGCAATTTAGTGATGAAATCCATGGTAATGTTTTCTCATTTCCATTTCGGGATTTCGGGTTGTTGAAGTAGACCTGATGGTTTCTGATGCTCAGCTTTGACCTTAGAACACGTCAAACATTCTCCTACGTATTTAGCAACATCGGCTTTCATACCCGGCCACCAAAAATGTTTCTTGAGATCCTTGTACATCTTCCCCGTTCCAGGATGTATTGAGTATCTGGTTTTATGAGCTTCTCTAAGTACCATTTCTCTCATATCTCCAAATTTTGGTACCCAAATCCTTTCATCCCTATACCGGGTTCCGTCTTCCCGAATATTAAGATGCTTCTCCGATCCTTTGGGTATTTCATCCTTTAAATTTCCCTCTTTTAAAACTCCTTGTTGCGCCTCCTTTATTTGAGTAGTAAGGTTATTGTGAATCATTATATTCATAGATTTTACTCGAATGGGTTCTCTATCCTTCCTGCTCAAGGCGTCGGCTACCACATTTGCCTTCCCCGGGTGGTAACGAATCTCAAAGTCGTAATCATTCAACAATTCAATCCACCTACGCTGCCTCATATTCAGTTGTTTCTGATTAAATATGTGTTGAAGACTTTTGTGGTCGGTATATATAATACTTTTGACCCCATATAAGTAGTGCCTCCAAGTCTTTAATGCAAAAACAACCGCGCCTAATTCCAAATCATGCGTCGTATAATTTTGCTCGTGAATCTTCAATTGTCTAGACACATAAGTAATCACCTTCGTTCGTTGCATTAATACACAACCGAGACCTTGCTTTGATGCGTCACAATAAATCACAAAATCATCATTCCCTTCAGGCAATGACAATATAGGTTCCGTAGTTAGCTTTTTCTTCAATAACTGAAACGCTTTCTCTTGTTCATCCTTCCATTCAAATTTCTTCCCTTTATGCGTTAATGCAGTCAAGGGTTTTGCTATTCTGGAAAAGTCTTGGATGAACCTTCTGTAGTAACCAGCTAGTCCTAAAAACTGGCGTATGTGTTTCGGAGTTTTCGGGGTTTCCCACTTTTCAACAGTTTCTATCTTTGCCGGATCCACCTTAATACCTTTTTTGTTCACTATGTGACTGAGGAATTGAACTTCTTCCAACCAAAATGCACACTTTGAAAATTTAGCGTACAATTCTTCCTTCCTCAATACTTCTAACACCTTTCTCAAATGTTCACCGTGTTCTTGGTCATTCTTTGAGTAAATAAGTATGTCATCAATGAAAACAATGACAAACTTGTCAAGGTATGGTCCACACACTCGGTTCATAAGGTCCATGAACACAGCTGGTGCATTAGTTAAACCAAACGGCATGACCATAAACTCGTAATGACCGTAACGTGTTCTAAAAGCAGTCTTTGGAATATCATCTTCTTTCACCCGCATTTGATGATACCCGGAACGTAAGTCAATCTTTGAATAAATAGACGAGCCTTGTAGTTGATCAAATAAGTCGTCGATTCTCGGTAGTGGGTATCGGTTCTTGATGGTAAGTTTGTTCAACTCTCGGTAGTCGATACACAACCTGAATGTACCATCTTTCTTCTTGACAAACAAAACAGGAGCTCCCCACGGTGATGTGCTTGGTCGAATGAAACCACGCTCTAAAAGTTCTTGTAATTGGCTTTGCAGTTCTTTCATCTCGTTGGGTGCGAGTCTGTAAGGAGCACGAGCTATTGGTGCAGCTCCTGGTACAAGATCTATTTGAAATTCAACGGATCGATGTGGGGGTAATCCCGGTAATTCTTTCAGAAATACATCGGGAAATTCTTTTGCGACGGGAACATCATTGATGCTCTTTTCTTCAGTTTGTACTTTCTCGACGTGTGCTAGAACAACATAGCAACCTTTTCTTATTAGTTTTTGTGCCTTCAAATTACTAATAAGATGTAGCTTCATGTTGCCCTTTTCTCCGTACACCATTAAGGGTTTTCCTTTTTCTCGTATAATGCGAATTGCATTTTTGTAACAAACGATCTCTGCTTTCACTTCTTTCAACCAGTCCATACCGATTATCAAATCAAAACTCCCTAACTCTACTGGTATCAAGTCAATCTTAAATGTTTCGCTAACCAGTTTAATTTATCGATTCCGACATATATTATCTGCTGAAATTAATTTACCATTTGCTAATTCGAGTAAAAATTTACTATCCAATGGCGTCAATGGACAACTTAATTTAGCACAAAAATCTCTACTCATATAGCTTCTATCCGCACCCGAATCAAATAAAACGTAAGCAGATTTATTGTCAATAAGAAACGTACCCGTAACAAGCTCCGGGTCTTCCTGTGCCTCTGCCGCATTAATATTGAAAACTCTTCTGCGGCCTTGTCCATTCGTGTTCTCCTGGTTCGGGCAATTTCTAATAATGTGGCCCGATTTTCCACATTTATAACAAACTACATTGGCATAACTTGCTCCGACACTACTTGCTCCGCCATTACTCATTCCGACACCATTTGTTCCTTTCGTTCTGTTAACCCCTGGTCCGTAGACCTCACACTTTTCCGCGCTATGACCATTTCTTTTACACTTGTTACAAAATTTGGTGCAGAACCTCGAGTGATACTTTTCACACCTTTGGCATAGCTGCTTCTGATTGTTGTTGTTGTTGCAGTTGTTATTGTTGTTGGGATGATTGTTGTAGTTGCTGTTGTTGTTGTTGTTGTTGTTGTTGTTGTTGTTGTTGTTGTTGTTGTTGTTGTTGTTGTTGTTGTTGTTGTTGTTGTTGTTGTTGTTGTTGTTGGGCCGTTTGTTGTAGTTGCGATTGATGTTGCGATTGTTGGGATAATTGTTACGATTATTATTGTAATTGCTATTGTTGTTGTATTGGTGATTCTTATCACCGTTTTCCTCCCACTTTCTTTTGACTTGCTTCACATTGGCCTCTTCAGCCGTCTGTTCTTTAATTCTTTCCTCAATCTGGTTCACTAGTTTGTGAGCTATTCTACATGCCTGTTGTATGGAGGCGGGCTCGTGTGAACTTATATCTTCTTGGATTCTTTCTGGTAATCCTTTCACAAACGCGTCGATCTTCTCTTCCTCATCCTCGAACGCTCCCGGACACAATAGGCACAATTCTATGAATCGTCTTTCGTACGTGGTAATATCAAATCCTTGGGTTCGTAACCCTCTAAGTTCTGTCTTGAGCTTATTGACCTCGGTTCTGGGATGGTACTTCTCGTTCATCAAGTGCTTGAATGCTGACCATGGTAGTGCGTACGCATCATCTTGTCCCACTTGCTCTAGATAGGTATTCCACCATGTTAACGCAGAACCTGTGAAGGTATGCGTAGCGTAATTCACTTTGTCCTCTTCAGTATACTTACTTATGGAAAACACCGATTCGACCTTCTCGGTCCACCGTTTCAATCCGATCGGTCCTTCGGTTCCATCAAATTCCAAAGGTTTGCAGGCAGTGAATTCTTTGTAGGTGCATCCTACACGATTTCCTGTACTGCTAGATCCAAGGTTATTGTTGGTATGTAGAGCAGCCTGTACTGCGGCTATGTTTGAAGCTAGAAAAGTACGGAATTCCTCTTCATTCATATTCACGGTGTGTCAAGTAGTCGGTGCCATTTCCTTCAAAATATTCAAATGGAACAAGTTAATCATACAGAATATTAAGAGTAGTTAATAGTATTTCGTAGCATAATATGAACTCATTTATAAAAGCTTTTTCTTCATATTAGCATTTTATAAGTTTAAATTCGGGTAGTACCTACCCGTTAAGTTCATACTTAGTAGCTAACATACAATTCAACTACTACAATTCTATATGAAAAACTGATTATAATAATATTTCGCGTTCAAACTTTTATACAATATTTTATAAACTTACAATACCGCTTATTTTACATAAAGCATGAAATATAGCACATAATAACTTTGATACAAGATAGTTGTGAAGATAATTCTAGCTAGTACACAAGTCATTCAGCAAAGGCAATAAAGACACGTAATTCATACGTCCAGAAACAAGTCATGCATTCTGGTTTTACTAGGACTACTTCCCATCCTTGGTCTTGTGGAACATAACCGTTATGGCCGTTGATAAGACAGCGTGTTGTAACGTCGTCAAAGGGACGAGGGTTACGTAATGACCAACAGTCTCGTAATAACCTAAAAACCTCATTTCTTACCCCAATTACCGACTCCGCCACTTGTGGGAAAGTTTTGTTTAATAGTTGTAGTCCGATGTTCTTGTTCTCACTTTGGTGAGAAGCGAATATTACTAACCCGTAAGCATAACATGCTTCCTTATGTTGCATGTTAGCCGCTTTTTCTAAATCACGAAGTCCTATATTCAGATATATTGAGTCAAAATAATTTCTTAACCCATTGCGTAAAATAGCATTTGGGCTCCCCGCAATATATGCGTCAAAGTAAACACATCGTAATTTATGGATTTCCCAATGTGATATCCCCCATCTTTCGAACGAAAGCCTTTTATAAATCAAGGCATTCTTGGAACGTTCTTCGAATGTCTTACAAACTGATCTCGCCTTAAATAGTTGTGCCGAGGAATTCTGACCGACTCTAGACAAGATTTCATCAATCATGTCTCCGGGTAGGTCTCTTAAAATATTGGGTTGTCTATCCATTTTGTGTTTTTATACTGTAAAATAGACAAGAGTTAGATTCATAAAAAAAATACTTATTAATACAAGCAATTTTTACATATATCATAAAGCATAAGCACACTATATTACATATATTACACCACACGAATATAACTATCTTATTCCGACTCGCTCGTTTCTTCTTCTTCGGTTTTGGTTCATTTTGCCAAGTTTCTAAGGATATATGATGTTTCCCTAATACGAGCCGTCGTTTTCCACATTGGTTTAGAAAAACCTGGTGGTTTAGAGGTTCCCGGGTTATTGTCACAACTTAAGAAATACGGGTGTTGATGATACATATAAAGTTCATCGGGTTTGGAATCAAATTTTTCTATTTTTATGCCCTTTCCCTTATTGTTCTCTTTTGCCTTATTAAATTGTATTGGGGTAATTTCTATAACATCATCGGAATCCTTGTCGGGATCCGATTCATCGGAGAATTGGTAATCCTCCCAATACTTTGCTTCCTTGGCGGAAACACCATTGACCATAATTAACTTTGGTCGGTTGGTTGAGGATTTTCTTCTACTTAACCGTTTTATTATTTCCCCCACTGGTTCTATTTCTTCTTCCGGTTCCGATTCTTCTTCCGGTTCCGACTCTTCTTCCGGTTCTTCTTCGGGAACTTGTGAATCAGTCCACGAATCATTCCAATTTACATTTGACTCTTCATTATTATTAGGTGAGTCAATGGGACTTGTTCTAGAGGTAGACATCTATCACATAATATCAAACGCGTTAAGAGATTAATATATCACATAATATTCACATGTTAAAAATATATAGTTTCCAACAAAATTTGTTAAGCAATCATTTTTCAAGTAAACACGGTCGAAGTCCAGACTCACTAATGCATCCTAACAAACTCGATAAGACACACTAATGCAAAATTCTGGTTCTCTAAGACCAACGCTCGGATACCAACTGAAATGTCCCGTTCTTATTGATTAAAAATGTTCCATATTAATTGATTTCGTTGCGAGGTTTTGACCTCTATATGAGACGTTTTTCAAAGACTGCATTCATTTTTAAAACAAACCATAACCTTTATTTCATAAATAAAGGTTTAAAAAGCTTTACGTAGATTATCAAATAATGATAATCTAAAATATCCTGTTTACACACGACCATTATATAATGGTTTACAATACAAATATGTTACATCGAAATCAGTTTCTTGAATGCAGTTTTTACACAATATCATACAAACATGG
The DNA here is from genome assembly GCF_046630445.1 of Rutidosis leptorrhynchoides. Classification (NCBI taxonomy): domain Eukaryota; kingdom Viridiplantae; phylum Streptophyta; class Magnoliopsida; order Asterales; family Asteraceae; genus Rutidosis; species Rutidosis leptorrhynchoides. The sequence goes on from NC_092335.1 coordinate 96,592,005, forward strand.
ACTCCAAATCTTGTCCTTATTTTAGTATGTAAAGCGGAAGCTCTTAGTATTCACCTGAGAATAAACATGCTTTAAACGTCAACAAAAATGTTGGTGAGTTATAGGTTTAACCTATATATATATATCAAATCGTAACAATAGACCACAAGATTTCATATTTCAATACACATCCCATACATAGAGATAAAAATAATTCAAATGGTGAACACCTGGTAACCGACTTTAACAAGATGCATATATAAGAATATCCCCATCATTCCGGGATACCCTTCGGATATGATATAAATTTTGAAGTACTAAAGCATCTGGTACTTTGGATGGGGTTTGTTAGGCCCAATAGATCTATCTTTAGGATTAGCGTCAATTAGGGTGTCTGTTCCCTAATTCTTAGATTACCAGACTTAATAAAAAGGGGCATATTCGATTTCGATAATTCAACCATAGAATGTAGTTTCACGTACTTGTGTCTATTTTGTAAATCATTTATAAAACCTGCATGTATTCTCATCCCAAAAATATTAGATTTTAAAAGTGGGACTATAACTCACTTTCACAGATTTTTTCTTCGTCGGGAAGTAAGACTTGGCCACTGGTTGATTCACGAACCTATAACAATATATACATATATATCAAAGTATGTTCAAAATATATTTACAACACTTTTAATATATTTTGATGTTTTAAGTTTATTAAGTCAGCTGTCCTCGTTAGTAACCTACAACTAGTTGTCCACAGTTAGATGTACAGAAATAAATCGATAAATATTATCTTGAATCAATCCACGACCCAGTGTATACGTATCTCAGTATTGATCACAACTCAAACTATATATATTTTGGAATCAACCTCAACCCCGTATAGCTAACTCTAACATTCACATATAGAGTGTCTATGGTTGTTCCGAAATATATATAGATGTGTCGACATGATAGGTCGAAACATTGTATACGTGTCTATGGTATCTCAAGATTACATAATATACAATACAAGTTGATTAAGTTATGGTTGGAATAGATTTGTTACCAATTTTCACGTAGCTAAAATGAGAAAAATTATCCAATCTTGTTTTACCCATAACTTCTTCATTTTAAATCCGTTTTGAGTGAATCAAATTGCTATGGTTTCATATTGAACTCTATTTTATGAATCTAAACAGAAAAGTATAGGTTTATAGTCAGAAAAATAAGTTACAAGTCGTTTTTGTAAAGGTAGTCATTTCAGTCGAAAGAACGACGTCTAGATGACCATTTTAGAAAACATACTTCCACTTTGAGTTTAACCATAATTTTTGGATATAGTTTCATGTTAATAATAAAAATCATTTTCTCAGAATAACAACTTTTAAATCAAAGTTTATCATAGTTTTTAATTAACTAACCCAAAACAGCCCGCGGTGTTACTACGATGGCGTAAATCCGGTTTTACGGTGTTTTTCGTGTTTCCAGGTTTTAAATCATTAAGTTAGCATATCATATAGATATAGAACATGTGTTTAGTTGATTTTAAAAGTCAAGTTAGAAGGATTAACTTTTATTTGCGAACAAGTTTAGAATTAACTAAACTATGTTCTTGTGATTACAAGTTTAAACCTTCGAATAAGATAGCTTTATATGTATGAATCGAATGATGTTATGAACATCATTACTACCTCAAGTTCCTTGGATAAACCTACTGGAAAAGAGAAAAATGGATCTAGCTTCAACGGATCCTTGGATGGCTCGAAGTTCTTGAAGCAGAATCATGACACGAAAACAAGTTCAAGTAAGATCATCACTTGAAATAAGATTGTTATAGTTATAGAAATTGAACCAAAGTTTGAATATGATTATTACCTTGTATTAGAATGATAACCTACTGTAAGAAACAAAGATTTCTTGAGGTTGGATGATCACCTTACAAGATTGGAAGTGAGCTAGCAAACTTGAAAGTATTCTTGATTTTATGTAACTAGAACTTGTAGAATTTATGAAGAACACTTAGAACTTGAAGACAGAACTTGAGAGAGATCAATTAGATGAAGAAAATTGAAGAATGAAAGTGTTTGTAGGTGTTTTTGGTCGTTGGTGTATAGATTAGATATAAAGGATATGTAATTTTGTTTTCATGTAAATAAGTCATGAATGATTACTCATATTTTTGTAATTTTATGAGATATTTCATGCTAGTTGCCAAATGATGGTTCCTGAAATGTCCCGTTCTTATTGATTAAAAATGTTCCATATTAATTGATTTCGTTACGAGGTTTTGACCTCTATATGAGATGTTTTTCAAAGACTGCATTCATTTTAAAACAAACCATAACCTTTATTTCATCAATAAAGGTTTAAAAAGCTTTACGTAGATTATCAAATAATGATAATCTAAAATATCCTGTTTACACACGACCATTACATAATGGTTTACAATACAAATATGTTACAACAAAATAAGTTTCTTGAATGCAGTTTTTACACAATATCATACAAGCATGGACTCCAAATCTCGTCCTTATTTAAGTATGCGACAGCGGAAGCTCTTAATAATCACCTGAGAATAAACATGCTTAAAACATCAACAAAAATGTTGGTGAGTTATAGGTTTAACCTATATATATCAAATCATAATAATAGACCACAAGATTCCATATTTCAATACACATTCCATACATAGAGATAAAAATCATTCATATGGTGAACACCTGGTAACCGACATTAACAAGATGCATATATAAGAATATCCCCATCATTCCGGGACACCCTTCGGATATGATATAAATTTCGAAGTACTAAAGCATCCGGTACTTTGGATGGGGTTTGTTAGGCCCAATAGATCTATCTTTAGGATTCGCGTCAATTAGGGTGTCTGTTCCCTAATTCTTTGATTACCAGACTTAATAAAAAGGGGCATATTCGATTTCGATAATTCAACCATAGAATGTAGTTTCACGTACTTGTGTCTATTTTGTAAATCATTTATAAAACCTGCATGTATTCTCATCCCAAAAATATTAGATTTTAAAAGTGGGACTATAACTCACTTTCACAGATTTTTACTTCGTCGGGAAGTAAGACTTGGCCACTGGTTGATTCACGAACCTATAACAATATATACATATATATCAAAGTATGTTCAAAATATATTTACAACACTTTTAATATATTTTGATGTTTTAAGTTTATTAAGTCAGCTGTCCTCGTTAGTAACCTACAACTAGTTGTCCACAGTTAGATGTACAGAAATAAATCGATAAATATTATCTTGAATCAATCCACGACCCAGTGTATACATATCTCAGTATTGATCACAACTCAAACTATATATATTTTGGAATCAACCACAACCCTGTATAGCTAACTCCAACATTCACATATAGAGTGTCTATGGTTGTTCCAAAATATATATAGATGTGTCGACATGATAGGTCGAAACATTGTATACGTGTCTATGGTATCTCAAGATTACATAATATACAATACAAGTTGATTAAGTTATGGTTGGAATAGATTTGTTACCAATTTTCACGTAGCTAAAATGAGAAAAATTATCCAATCTTGTTTTACCCATAACTTCTTCATTTTAAATCCGTTTTGAGTGAATCAAATTGCTATGGTTTCATATTGAACTCTATTTTATGAATATAAACAGAAAAAATATAGGTTTATAGTCGGAAAAATAAGTTACAAGTCATTTTTGTAAAGGTAGTCATTTCAGTCGAAAGAACGACGTCTAGATGACCATTTTAGAAAACATACTTCCACTTTGAGTCTAACCATAATTTTTGGATATAGTTTCATGTTCATAATAAAAATCATTTTCTCAGAATAACAACTTTTAAATCAAAGTTTATCATAGTTTTTAATTAACTAACCCAAAACAGCCCACGGTGTTACTACGACGGCGTAAATCCGGTTTTACGGTGTTTTTCGTGTTTCCAGGTTTTAAATCATTAAGTTAGCATATCATATAGATATAGAACATGTGTTTAGTTGATTTTAAAAGTCAAGTTAGAAGGATTAAATTTTGTTTGTGAACAAGTTTAGAATTAACTAAACTATGTTCTAGTGATTACAAGTTTAAACCTTTGAATAAGATAGCTTTATATGTATGAATCGAATAATGTTATGAACATCATTACTACCTTAAGTTCCTTGGATAAACCTACTAGAAAAGAGAAAAATGGATCTAGCTTCAACGGATCCTTGGATGGCTCGAAGTTCTTGAAGCAGAATCAAGACACGAAAACAAATTCAAGTAAGATCATCACTTGAAATAAGATTGTTATAGTTATAGAAATTGAACCAAAGTTTGAATATGATTATTACCTTGTATTAGAATGATAACCTACTGTAAGAAACAAAGATTTCTTGAGGTTGGATGATCACCTTACAAGATTGGAAGTGAGCTAGCAAACTTGAAAGTATTCTTGATTTTATGTAACTAGAACTTGTAAAATTTATGAAGAACACTTAGAACTTGAAGATAGAACTTGAGAGAGATCAATTAGATGAAGAAAATTGAAGAATGAAAGTGTTTGTAGATGTTTTTGGTCGTTGGTGTATGGATTTGATATAAAGGATATGTAATTTTGTTTTCATGTAAATAAGTCATGAATGATTACTCATATTTTTGTAATTTTATGAGATATTTCATGATAGTTGCCAAATGATGGTTCCCACATATGTTAGGTGAATCACATGGGCTACTAATAGCTGATCATTGGAGTGTATATACCAATAGTACATACATCTAAAAGCTGTGTATTGTACGAGTACGAATACGGGTGCATACGAGTAGAATTGTTGATGAAACTGAACGAGGATGTAATTCTAAGTATTTTTGTTAAGTAGAAGTATTTTGATAAGTGTATTTAAGTCTTTCAAAAGTGTATAAATACATATTAAAACACTACATGTATATACATTTTAACTGAGTCGTTAAGTCATCGTTAGTCGTTACATGTAAGTGTTGTTTTGAAACCTTTAGGTTAACGATCTTGTTAAATGTTGTTAACCCAATGTTTATAATATCAAATGAGATTTTAAATTATTATATTATCATGATATTATCATGTATGAATATCTCTTAATATGATATATATACATAAAATGTCTTTACAACGATAATCGTTACATATATGTCTCGTTTAAAAATCATTAAGTTAGTAGTCTTGTTTTTACATATGTAGTTCATTGTTAATATACTTAATGATATGTTTACTTATCATAGTATCATGTTAACTATATATATATCCATATATATGTCATCATATAGTTTTTACAAGTTTTAACGTTCGTGAATCACCGGTCAACTTGGGTGGTCAATTGTCTATATGAAACATATTTCAATTAATCAAGTCTTAACAAGTTTGATTTCTTAACTTGTTGGAAACATTTAATCATGTAAATATCAATCTCAATTAATATATATAAACATGGAAAAGTTCGGGTCACTACAGTACCTACCCGTTAAATAAATTTCGTCCCGAAATTTTAAGCTGTTGAAGGTGTTGACGAATCTTCTGGAAATAGATACGGGTATTTCTTCTTCATCTGATCTTCACGCTCCCAGGTGAACTCGAGTCCTCTACGAGCATTCCATCGAACCTTAACAATTGGTATCTTGTTTTGCTTAAGTCTTTTAACCTCACGATCCATTATTTCGACGGGTTCTTCGATGAATTGGAGTTTTTCGTTGATTTGGATTTCATCTAACGGAATAGTGAGATCTTATTTAGCAAAACATTTCTTCAAATTCGAGATGTGGAAAGTGTTATGTACAGCCGCGAGTTGTTGAGGTAACTCAAGTCGGTAAGCTACTGGTCCGACACGATCAATAATCTTGAATGGTCCAATATACCTTGGATTTAATTTCCCTCGTTTACCAAATCGAACAACGCCTTTCCAAGGTGCAACTTTAAGCATGACCATCTCTCCAATTTCAAAATCTATATCTTTTCTTTTAATGTCAGCGTAGCTCTTTTGTCGACTTTGGGCGGTTTTCAACCGTTGTTGAATTTGGATGATCTTCTCGGTAGTTTCTTGTATAATCTCCGGACCCGTAATCTGTATATCCCCCACTTCACTCCAACAAATCGGAGACCTGCACTTTCTACCATAAAGTGCTTCAAATGGCGCTATCTCAATGCTTGAATGGTAGCTGTTGTTGTAGGAAAATTCTGCTAACGGTAGATGTCGATCCCAACTGTTTCCGAAATCAATAACACATGCTCGTAGCATGTCTTCAAGCATTTGTATCATCCTTTCGCTATGCCCATCAGTTTGTGGATGATAGGCAGTACTCATGTCTAGACAAGTTCCTAATGCTTGCTGTAATGTCTGCCAGAATCTTGAAATAAATCTGCCATCCCTATCAGAGATAATAGAGATTGGTATTCCATGTCTGGAGACGACTTCCTTCAAATACAGTCGTGCTAACTTCTCCATCTTGTCATCTTCTCTTATTGGCAGGAAGTGTGCTGATTTGGTGAGACGATCAACTATTACCCAAATAGTATCAAAACCACTTGCAGTCCTTGGCAATTTAGTAATGAAATCCATGGTAATGTTTTCCCATTTTCATTCCAGGATTTCGGGTTGTTGAAGTAGACCTGATGGTTTCTGATGCTCAGCTTTGACCTTAGAACACGTCAAACATTCTCCTACGTATTTAGCAACATCGGCTTTCATACCCGGCCACCAAAAATGTTTCTTGAGATCCTTGTACATCTTTCCCTTTCCAGGATGTATTGAGTATCTGGTTTTATGAGCTTCTCTAAGTACCATTTCTCTCATATCTCTAAATTTTGGTACCTAAATCCTTTCAGCCCTATACCGGGTTCCGTCTTCCCGAATATTAAGATGCTTCTCCGATCCTTTGGGTATTTCATCCTTTAAATTTCCCTCTTTTAAAACTCCTTGTTGCGCCTTCTTTATTTGAGTAGTAAGGTTATTATGAATCATTATATTCATAGATTTTACTCGAATGGGTTCTCTATCCTTCCTGCTCAAGGCATCGGCTACCACATTTGCCTTCTCCGGGTGGTAACGAATCTCAAAGTCGTAATCATTCAACAATTCAATCCACCTACGCTGCCTCATATTCAGTTGTTTCTGATTAAATATGTGTTGAAGACTTTTGTGGTCGGTATATATAATACTTTTGACCCCATATAAGTAGTGCCTCCAAGTCTTTAATGCAAAAACTGAAATGTCCCGTTCTTATTGATTAAAAACGTTCCATATTAATTGATTTCGTTGCGAGGTTTTGACCTCTATATGAGACGTTTTTCAAAGACTGCATTCATTTTTAAACAAACCATAACCTTTATTTCATCAATAAAGGTTTAAAAAGCTTTACGTAGATTATCAAATAATGATAATCTAAAATATCCTGTTTACACACGACCATTACATAATGGTTTACAATACAAATATGTTACAACAAAATAAGTTTCTTGAATGCAGTTTTTACACAATATCATACAAGCATGGACTCCAAATCTTGTCTTTATTTTAGTATGCAACAGCGGAAGCTCTTAATAATCACCTGAGAATAAACATGCTTAAAACGTCAACAAAAATGTTGGTGAGTTATAGGTTTAACCTATATATATCAAATCGTAACAATAGACCACAAGATTTCATATTTCAATACACATCCCATACATAGAGATAAAAATCATTCATATGGTGAACACCTGGTAACCGACAATAACAAGATGCATATATAAGAATATCCCCATCATTCCGGGACACCCTTCGGATATGATATAAATTTCGAAGTACTAAAGCATCCGGTACTTTGGATGGGGTTTGTTAGGCCCAATAGATCTATCTTTAGGATTCGCGTCAATTAGGGTGTCTGTTCCCTAATTCTTAGATTACCAGACTTAATAAAAAGGGGCATATTCGATTTCGATAATTCAACCATAGAATGTAGTTTCACGTACTTGTGTCTATTTTGTAAATCATTTATAAAACCTGCATGTATTCTCATCCCAAAAATATTAGATTTTAAAAGTGGGACTATAACTCACTTTCACAGATTTTTACTTCGTCGGGAAGTAAGACTTGGCCACTGGTTGATTCACGAACCTATAACAATATATACATATATATCAAAGTATGTTCAAAATATATTTACAACACTTTTAATATATTTTGATGTTTTAAGTTTATTAAGTCAGCTGTCCTCGTTAGTAACCTACAACTAGTTGTCCACAGTTAGATGTACAGAAATAAATCGATAAATATTATCTTGAATCAATCCACGACCCAGTGTATACGTATCTCAGTATTGATCACAACTCAAACTATATATATTTTGGAATCAACCTCAACCCTGTATAGCTAACTCCAACATTCACATATAGAGTGTCTATGGTTGTTCCGAAATATATATAGATGTGTCGACATGATAGGTCGAAACATTGTATACGTGTCTATGGTATCTCAAGATTACATAATATACAATACAAGTTGATTAAGTTATGGTTGGAATAGATTTGTTACCAATTTTCACGTAGCTAAAATGAGAAAAATTATCCAATCTTGTTTTACCCATAACTTCTTCATTTTAAATCCGTTTTGAGTGAATCAAATTGCTATGGTTTCATATTGAACTCTATTTTATGAATCTAAACAGAAAAGTATAGGTTTATAGTCGGAGAAATAAGTTACAAGTCGTTTTTGTAAAGGTAGTCATTTCAGTCGAAAGAACGACGTCTAGATGACCATTTTAGAAAACATACTTCCACTTTGAGTTTAACCATAATTTTTGGATATAGTTTCATGTTCATAATAAAAATCATTTTCTCAGAATAACAACTTTTAAATCAAAGTTTATCATAGTTTTTAATTAACTAACCCAAAACAGCCCGCGGTGTTACTACGACGGCGTAAATCCGGTTTTACGGTGTTTTTCGTGTTTCCAGGTTTTAAATCATTAAGTTAGCATATCATATAGATATAGAACATGTGTTTAGTTGATTTTAAAAGTCAAGTTAGAAGGATTAACTTTTATTTGCGAACAAGTTTAGAATTAACTAAACTATGTTCTAGTGATTACAAGTTTAAACCTTCGAATAAGATAGCTTTATATGTATGAATCGAATGATGTTATGAACATCATTACTACCTTAAGTTCCTTGGATGAACCTACTGGAAAAGAGAAAAATGGATCTAGCTTCAATGGATCCTTGGATGGCTCAAAGTTCTTGAAGCAAAATCATGACACGAAAACAAGTTCAAGTAAGATCATCACTTGAAATAAGATTGTTATAGTTATAGAAATTGAACCAAAGTTTGAATATGATTATTACCTTGTATTAGAATGATAACCTACTGTAAGAAACAAAGATTTCTTGAGGTTGGATGATCACCTTACAAGATTGGAAGTGAGCTAGCAAACTTGAAAGTATTCTTGATTTTATGAAACTAGAACTTTTGGAATTTATGAAGAACACTTAGAACTTGAAGATAGAACTTGAGAGAATTCAATTAGATGAAGAAAATTGAAGAATGAAAGTGTTTGTAGGTGTTTTTGGTCGTTGGTGTATGGATTAGATATAAAGGATATGTAATTTTGTTTTCATGTAAATAAGTCATGAATGATTACTCATATTTTTGTAATCTTATGAGATATTTCATGCTAGTTGCCAAATGATGGTTCCCACATGTGTTAGGTGACTCACATGGGCTGCTAAGAGCTGATCATTGGAGTGTATATACCAATAGTACATACATCTAAAAGCTGTGTATTGTACGAGTACGAATACGGGTGCATACGAGTAGAATTGTTGATGAAACTGAACGAGGATGTAATTGTAAGCATTTTTGTTAAGTAGAAGTATTTTGATAAGTGTATTGAAGTCTTTCAAAAGTGTATAAATACATATTAAAACACTACATGTATATACATTTTAACTGAGTCGTTAAGTCATCGTTAGTCGTTACATGTAAGTGTTGTTTTGAAACCTTTAGGTTAACGATCTTGTTAAATGTTGTTAACCCAATGTTTATAATATCAAATGAGATTTTAAATTATTATATTATCATGATATTATCATGTATGAATATCTCTTAATATGATATATATACATTAAATGTCTTTACAACGATAATCGTTACATATATGTCTCGTTTAAAAATCATTAAGTTAGTAGTCTTGTTTTTACATATGTAGTTCATTGTTAATATACTTTATGATATGTTTTCTTATCATAGTATCATGTTAACTATATATATATATCCATATATATGTCATCATATAGTTTTTACAAGTTTTAACGTTCGTGAATCACCGATCAACTTGGGTGGTCAATTGTCTATATGAAACATATTTCAATTAATCAAGTCTTAACAAGTTTGATTGCTTAACATGTTGGAAACATTTAATCATGTAAACATCAATCTCAATTAATATATATAAACATGGAAAAGTTCGGGTCACTACAGTACCTACCCGTTAAATAAATTTCGTCCCGAAATTTTAAGCTGTTGAAGGTGTTGACGAATCTTCTGGAAATAGATGCGGGTATTTCTTCTTCATCTGATCTTCACGCTCCCAGGTGAACTCGGGTCCTCTACGAGCATTCCATCGAACCTTAACAATTGGTATCTTGTTTTGCTTAAGTCTTTTAACCTCACGATCCATTATTTCGACGGGTTCTTCGATGAATTGGAGTTTTTCGTTGATTTGGATTTCATCTAACGGAATAGTGAGATCTTCTTTAGCAAAACATTTCTTCAAATTCGAGACGTGGAAAGTGTTATGTACAGCCGCGAGTTGTTGAGGTAACTCAAGTCGGTAAGCTACTGGTCCGACACGATCAATAATCTTGAATGGTCCAATATACCTTGGATTTAATTTCCCTCGTTTACCAAATCGAACAACGCCTTTCCAAGGTGAAACTTTAAGCATGACCATCTCTCCAATTTCAAATTCTATATCTTTTCTTTTAATGTCAGCGTAGCTCTTTTGTCGACTTTGGGCGGTTTTCAACCGTTGTTGAATTTGGATGATCTTCTCGGTAGTTTCTTGTATAATCTCCGGACCCGTAATCTGTCTATCCCCCACCTCACTCCAACAAATCGGAGACCTGCACTTTCTACCATAAAGTGCTTCAAACGGCGCCATCTCAATGCTTGAATGGTAGCTGTTGTTGTAGGAAAATTCTGCTAACGGTAGATGTCGATCCCAACTGTTTCCGAAATCAATAACACATGCTCGTAGCATGTCTTCAAGCGTTTGTATCGTCCTTTCGCTCTGCCCATCAGTTTGTGGATGATAGGCAGTACTCATGTCTAGACGAGTTCCTAATGTTTGCTGTAATGTCTGCCAGAATCTTGAAATAAACCTGCCATCCCTATCAGAGATAATAGAGATTGGTATTCCATGTCTAGAGACGACTTCCTTCAAATACAGTCGTGCTAACTTCTCCATCTTGTCATCTTCTCTTATTGGTAGGAAGTGTGCTGATTTGGTGAGACGATCAACTATTACCCAAATAGTATCAAAACCACTTGCAGTCCTTGGCAATTTAGTGATGAAATCCATGGTAATGTTTTCCCATTTCCATTCCGGGATTTCGGGTTGTTGAAGTAGACCTGATGGTTTCTGATGCTCAGCTTTGACCTTAGAACACGTCAAACATTCTCCTACGTATTTAGAAACATCAGCTTTCATACCCGGCCACCAAAAATGTTTCTTGAGATCCTTGTACATCTTCCCCGTTCCAGGATGTATTGAGTATCTGGTTTTATGAGCTTCTCTAAGTACCATTTCTCTCATATCTCCAAATTTTGGTACCCAAATCCTTTCAGCCCTATACCGGGTTCCGTCTTCCCGAATATTAAGATGCTTCTCCGATCCTTTGGGTATTTCATCCTTTAAATTTCCCTCTTTTAAAACTCCTTATTGCGCCTCCTTTATTTGAGTAGTAAAGTTATTATGAATCATTATATTCATAGATTTTACTCGAATGGGTTCTCTATCCTTCCTGCTCAAGGCATCGGCTACCACATTTGCCTTCCCCGGGTGGTAACGAATCTCAAAATCGTAATCATTCAATAATTCAATCCACCTACGCTGCCTCATATTCAGTTGTTTCTGATTAAATATGTGTTGAAGACTTTTATGGTCGGTATATATAATACTTTTGACCCCATATAAGTAGTGCCTCCAAGTCTTTAATGCAAAAACAACCGCGCCTAATTCCAAATCATGCGTCGTATAATTTTGTTCGTGAATCTTCAATTGTCTAGACGCATAAGCAATCACCTTCGTTCGTTGCATTAATACACAACCGAGACCTTGCTTTGATGCGTCACAATAAATCACAAAATCATCATTCCCTTCTGGCAATGACAATATAGGTGCCGTAGTTAGCTTTTTCTTCAATAACTGAAACGCTTTCTCTTGTTCATCATTCCATTCAAATTTCTTCCCTTTATGCGTTAATGCAGTCAAGGGTTTTGCTATTCTGGAAAAGTCTTGGATGAACCTTCTGTAGTAACCAGCTAGTCCTAAAAACTGGCGTATGTGTTTCGGAGTTTTCGGGGTTTCCCACTTTTCAACAGTTTCTATCTTTGCCGGATCCACCTTAATACCTTCTTTGTTCACTATGTGACCGAGGAATTGAACTTCTTCCAACCAAAATGCACACTTTGAAAACTTAGCGTACAATTCTTCCTTCCTCAATACTTCTAACACCTTTCTCAAATGTTCACCGTGTTCTTGGTCATTCTTTGAGTAAATAAGTATGTCATCAATGAAAACAATGACAAACTTGTCAAGGTATGGTCCACACACTCGGTTCATAAGGTCCATGAACACAGCTGGTGCATTAGTTAAACCAAACGGCATGACCATAAACTCGTAATGACCGTAACGTGTTCTGAAAGCAGTCTTTGGAATATCATCTTCTTTCACCCGCATTTGATGATACCCGGAACGTAAGTCAATCTTTGAATAAACAGACGAGCCTTGTAGTTGATCAAATAAGTCGTCGATTCTCGGTAGTGGGTAGCGGTTCTTGATGGTAAGTTTGTTCAACTCTCGGTAGTCGATACACAACCTGAATGTACCATCTTTCTTCTTGACAAACAAAACAGGAGCTCCCCACGGTGATGTGCTTGGTCGAATGAAACCACGCTCTAAAAGTTCTTGTAATTGGCTTTGCAGTTCTTTCATCTCGCTGGGTGCGAGTCTGTAAGGAGCACGAGCTATTGGTGCAGCTCCTGGTACAAGATCTATTTGAAATTCAACGGATCGATGTGGGGGTAATCCCGGTAATTCTTTCGGAAATACATCGGGAAACTCTTTTGCAATGGGAACATCATTGATGCTCTTTTCTTCAGTTTGTACTTTCTCGACGTGTGCTAGAACAGCATAGCAACCTTTTCTTATTAGTTTTTGTGCCTTTAAATTACTAATAAGATGTAGCTTCGTGTTGCCCTTTTCTCCGTACACCATTAAGGGTTTTCCTTTTTCTCGTATAATGCGAATTGCATTTTTGTAACAAACGATCTCCGCTTTCACTTCTTTCAACCAGTCCATACCGATTATCACATCAAAACTCCCTAACTCTACTGGTATCAAATCAATCTTAAATGTTTCGCTAACCAGTTTAATTTCTCGATTCCGACATATATTATCTGCTGAAATTAATTTACCATTTGCTAATTCGAGTAAAAATTTACTATCCAAAGGCGTCAATGGACAACTTAATTTAGCACAAAAATCTCTACTCATATAGCTTCTATCCGCACCCGAATCAAATAAAACGTAAGCAGATTTATTGTCAATAAGAAACGTACCCGTAACAAGCTCCGGGTCTTCCTGTGCCTCTACCGCATTAATATTGAAAACTCTTCCACGGCCTTGTCCATTCGTGTTCTCCTGGTTCGGGCAATTTCTAATAATGTGGCCTGGTTTTCCACATTTATAACAAACTACATTGGCATAACTTGCTCCGACACTACTTGCTCCGCCATTACTCGTTCCGACACCATTTGTTCCTTTCGTTCTATTAACCCCTGGTCCGTAGACCTCACACTTCGCCGCGCTATGACCATTTCTTTTACACTTGTTGCAAAATTTGGTGCAGAACCCCGAGTGATTCTTTTCACACCTTTGGCATAGCTGCTTCTGATTGTTGTTGTTGTTGCGGTTATTATTGTTGTTGGGATGATTGTTGTAGTTGCTGTTGTTGTTGTTGTTGTTGTTGGGCCGTTTGTTGTAGTTGCGATTGATGTTGCGATTGTTGGGATAATTGTTGCGATTATTGTTGTAATTGCTGTTGTTGTTGTATTGGTGATTCTTATCACCGTTTTCCTCCCACTTTCTTTTGACTTGCTTCACATTGGCCTCTTCAGCAGTCTGTTCTTTAATTCTTTCTTCAATCTGGTTCACTAGTTTGTGAGCCATTCTACATGCCTGTTGTATGGAGGCGGGCTCGTGTGAACTTATATCTTCTTGGATTCTTTCCGGTAATCCTTTCACAAACGCGTCGATCTTCTCTTCCTCATCTTCGAATGCTCCCGGACACAATAGGCACAATTCTGTGAATCGTCTTTCGTACGTGGTAATATCAAATCCTTGGGTTCGTAACCCTCTAAGTTCTGTCTTGAGCTTATTGACCTCGGTTCTGGGACGGTACTTCTCGTTCATCAAGTGCTTGAATGCTGACCACGGTAGTGCGTACGCATCATCTTGTCCCACTTGCTCTAGATAGGTATTCCACCATGTTAACGCAGAACCTGTGAAGGTATGCGTAGCGTACTTCACTTTGTCCTCTTCAGTACACTTACTTATGGCAAACACCGATTCAACCTTCTCGGTCCACCGTTTCAATCCGATCGGTCCTTCGGTTCCATCAAATTCCAAAGGTTTGCAGGCAGTGAATTCTTTGTAGGTGCATCCTACACGATTTCCTGTACCGCTAGATCCAAGGTTATTGTTGGTATGTAGTGCAGCCTGTACTGCGGCTATGTTTGAAGCTAGAAAAGTACGGAATTCCTCTTCATTCATATTCACGGTGTGTCGAGTAGTCGGTGCCATTTCCTTCAAAATAGTTAAATGGAACAAGTTAATCATACAGAATATTAAGAGTAGTTAATAGTATTTCGTAGCATAATATGAACTCATTTATAAAAGCTTTTTCTTCATATTAGCGTTTTATAAGTTTAAATTCGGGTAGTACCTACCCGTTAAGTTCATACTTAGTAGCTAATATACAATTCAACTACTACAATTCTATATGAAAAACTGATTATAATAATATTTCGCGTTCAAACTTTTATACAATATTTTACAAACTTACAATACCGCTTATTTTACATAAAGCATGAAATATAGCACACAATAACTTTGATACAAGATAGTTGTGAAGACAATTCTAGCTAGTACACAAGTCGTTCAGCAAAGGCAATAAAGACACGTAATTCATACGTCCAGAAACAAGTCATGCATTCTGGTTTTACTAGGACTACTTCCCATCCTTGGTCTTGTGCAACATAACCGTTATGGCCGTTGATAAGACAGCGTGTTGTAACGTCATCAAAGGGACGAGGGTTACGTAATGTCCAACAGTCCCGTAATAATCTAAAAACCTCATTTCTTACCCCAATTACCGACTCCGTCACTTGTGGAAACGTTTTGTTTAATAGTTGTAGCCCGATGTTCTTGTTCTCACTTTGGTGAGAAGCGAACATTACTAATCCGTAAGCATAACATGCTTCTTTATGTTGCATGTTAGCCGCTTTTTCTAAATCACGAAGTCCAATATTCGGATATATTGAGTCAAAATAATTTCTTAACCCGTTGCGTAAAATAGCATTTGGGTTCCCCGCAATATATGCGTCAAAGTAAACACATCGTAACTTATGGGTTTCCCAATGTGATATCCCCCATCTTTCAAACGAAAGTCTCTTATAAACCAAGACATTCTTGGAACGTTCTTCGAATGTCTTACAAACTGATCTCGCCTTAAATAGTTGTGCCGAAGAATTCTGGCCGACTCTAGACAAGATTTCATCAATCATGTCTCCGGGTAGGTCTCTTAAAATATTGGGTTGTCTATCCATTTTGTGTTTTTAAACTGTAAAATAGACAAGAGTTAGTTTCATAAAAGAATACTTATTAATACAAGTAATTTTTACATATATCATAAAGCATAAGAACACTATATTACATATATTACACCACACGAATACAACTATCTTATTCCGACTCGCTCGTTTCTTCTTCTTCGGTTTTGGTTCGTTTTGCCAAGTTTCTAGGGATATATGATGTTCCCCTAATACGAGCCGTCGTTGTCCACATTGGTTTAGAAAAACCTGGTGGTTTAGAGGTTCCCGGGTCATTGTTACAACTTAAGGACTTCGGGGGTTGACGATACATATAAAGTTCATCGGGGTTGGAATTAGATTTCTCTATTTTTATGCCCTTTCCCTTATTATTTTCTTTTGCCTTTTTAAATTCAGTTGGGGTAATTTCTATAACATCATCGGAATTCTCGTCGGAATCCGATTCATCGGAGAATTGGTAATCCTCCCAATATTTTGCTTCCTTGGCGGAAACACCATTGACCATAATTAACTTTGGTCGGTTGGTTGAGGATTTTCTTTTACTTAACCGTTTTATTATTTCCCCCACCGGTTCTATTTCTTCATCCGGTTCCGATTCTTCTTCCGGTTCCGATTCTTCTTCCGGTTCCGACTCTTCTTCCGGTTCCTCTTCGGGAACTTGTGAATCAGTCCACAAATCATTCCAATTTACATTTGACTCTTCATTATTATTAGGTGAGTCAATGGGACTTGTTCTAGAGGTAGACATCTATCACATAATATCAAACACGTTAAGAGATTAATATATCACATAATATTCATATGTTAAAAATATATAGTTTCCAACAAAAATGTTAAGCAATCATTTTTAAAGAAAACACGGTCGAAGTCCAGACTCACTAATGCATCCTAACAAACTCGATAAGACACACTAATGCAAATTTTCTGGTTCTCTAAGACCAACGCTCGGATACCAACTGAAATGTCCCGTTCTTATTGATTAAAAACGTTCCATATTAATTGATTTCGTTGCGAGGTTTTGACCTCTATATGAGACGTTTTTCAAAGACTGCATTCATTTTTAAACAAACCATAACCTTTATTTCATCAATAAAGGTTTAAAAAGCTTTACGTAGATTATCAAATAATGATAATCTAAAATATCCTGTTTACACACGACCATTACATAATGGTTTACAATACAAATATGTTACAACAAAATAAGTTTCTTGAATGCAGTTTTTACACAATATCATACAAGCATGGACTCCAAATCTTGTCTTTATTTTAGTATGCAACAGCGGAAGCTCTTAATAATCACCTGAGAATAAACATGCTTAAAACGTCAACAAAAATGTTGGTGAGTTATAGGTTTAACCTATATATATCAAATCGTAACAATAGACCACAAGATTTCATATTTCAATACACATCCCATACATAGAGATAAAAATCATTCATATGGTGAACACCTGGTAACCGACAATAACAAGATGCATATATAAGAATATCCCCATCATTCCGGGACACCCTTCGGATATGATATAAATTTCGAAGTACTAAAGCATCCGGTACTTTGGATGGGGTTTGTTAGGCCCAATAGATCTATCTTTAGGATTCGCGTCAATTAGGGTGTCTGTTCCCTAATTCTTAGATTACCAGACTTAATAAAAAGGGGCATATTCGATTTCGATAATTCAACCATAGAATGTAGTTTCACGTACTTGTGTCTATTTTGTAAATCATTTATAAAACCTGCATGTATTCTCATCCCAAAAATATTAGATTTTAAAAGTGGGACTATAACTCACTTTCACAGATTTTTACTTCGTCGGGAAGTAAGACTTGGCCACTGGTTGATTCACGAACCTATAACAATATATACATATATATCAAAGTATGTTCAAAATATATTTACAACACTTTTAATATATTTTGATGTTTTAAGTTTATTAAGTCAGCTGTCCTCGTTAGTAACCTACAACTAGTTGTCCACAGTTAGATGTACAGAAATAAATCGATAAATATTATCTTGAATCAATCCACGACCCAGTGTATACGTATCTCAGTATTGATCACAACTCAAACTATATATATTTTGGAATCAACCTCAACCCTGTATAGCTAACTCCAACATTCACATATAGAGTGTCTATGGTTGTTCCGAAATATATATAGATGTGTCGACATGATAGGTCGAAACATTGTATACGTGTCTATGGTATCTCAAGATTACATAATATACAATACAAGTTGATTAAGTTATGGTTGGAATAGATTTGTTACCAATTTTCACGTAGCTAAAATGAGAAAAATTATCCAATCTTGTTTTACCCATAACTTCTTCATTTTAAATCCGTTTTGAGTGAATCAAATTGCTATGGTTTCATATTGAACTCTATTTTATGAATCTAAACAGAAAAGTATAGGTTTATAGTCGGAGAAATAAGTTACAAGTCGTTTTTGTAAAGGTAGTCATTTCAGTCGAAAGAACGACGTCTAGATGACCATTTTAGAAAACATACTTCCACTTTGAGTTTAACCATAATTTTTGGATATAGTTTCATGTTCATAATAAAAATCATTTTCTCAGAATAACAACTTTTAAATCAAAGTTTATCATAGTTTTTAATTAACTAACCCAAAACAGCCCGCGGTGTTACTACGACGGCGTAAATCCGGTTTTACGGTGTTTTTCGTGTTTCCAGGTTTTAAATCATTAAGTTAGCATATCATATAGATATAGAACATGTGTTTAGTTGATTTTAAAAGTCAAGTTAGAAGGATTAACTTTTATTTGCGAACAAGTTTAGAATTAACTAAACTATGTTCTAGTGATTACAAGTTTAAACCTTCGAATAAGATAGCTTTATATGTATGAATCGAATGATGTTATGAACATCATTACTACCTTAAGTTCCTTGGATGAACCTACTGGAAAAGATAAAAATGGATCTAGCTTCAATGGATCCTTGGATGGCTCAAAGTTCTTGAAGCAAAATCATGACACGAAAACAAGTTCAAGTAAGATCATCACTTGAAATAAGATTGTTATAGTTATAGAAATTGAACCAAAGTTTGAATATGATTATTACCTTGTATTAGAATGATAACCTACTGTAAGAAACAAAGATTTCTTGAGGTTGGATGATCACCTTACAAGATTGGAAGTGAGCTAGCAAACTTGAAAGTATTCTTGATTTTATGAAACTAGAACTTTTGGAATTTATGAAGAACACTTAGAACTTGAAGATAGAACTTGAGAGAATTCAATTAGATGAAGAAAATTGAAGAATGAAAGTGTTTGTAGGTGTTTTTGGTCGTTGGTGTATGGATTAGATATAAAGGATATGTAATTTTGTTTTCATGTAAATAAGTCATGAATGATTACTCATATTTTTGTAATCTTATGAGATATTTCATGCTAGTTGCCAAATGATGGTTCCCACATGTGTTAGGTGACTCACATGGGCTGCTAAGAGCTGATCATTGGAGTGTATATACCAATAGTACATACATCTAAAAGCTGTGTATTGTACGAGTACGAATACGGGTGCATACGAGTAGAATTGTTGATGAAACTGAACGAGGATGTAATTGTAAGCATTTTTGTTAAGTAGAAGTATTTTGATAAGTGTATTGAAGTCTTTCAAAAGTGTATAAATACATATTAAAACACTACATGTATATACATTTTAACTGAGTCGTTAAGTCATCGTTAGTCGTTACATGTAAGTGTTGTTTTGAAACCTTTAGGTTAACGATCTTGTTAAATGTTGTTAACCCAATGTTTATAATATCAAATGAGATTTTAAATTATTATATTATCATGATATTATCATGTATGAATATCTCTTAATATGATATATATACATTAAATGTCTTTACAACGATAATCGTTACATATATGTCTCGTTTAAAAATCATTAAGTTAGTAGTCTTGTTTTTACATATGTAGTTCATTGTTAATATACTTTATGATATGTTTTCTTATCATAGTATCATGTTAACTATATATATATATCCATATATATGTCATCATATAGTTTTTACAAGTTTTAACGTTCGTGAATCACCGATCAACTTGGGTGGTCAATTGTCTATATGAAACATATTTCAATTAATCAAGTCTTAACAAGTTTGATTGCTTAACATGTTGGAAACATTTAATCATGTAAACATCAATCTCAATTAATATATATAAACATGGAAAAGTTCGGGTCACTACAAAAACAACCGCGCCTAATTCCAAATCATGCGTCGTATAATTTTGTTCGTGAATCTTCAATTGTCTAGACGCATAAGCAATCACCTTCGTTCGTTGCATTAATACACAACCGAGACCTTGCTTTGATGCGTCACAATAAATCACAAAATCATCATTTCCTTCAGGCAATGACAATATAGGTGCCGTAGTTAGCTTTTTCTTCAATTACTGAAATGCTTTCTCTTGTTCATCATTCCATTCAAATTTCTTCCCTTTATGCGTTAATGCAGTCAAGGGTTTTGATATTCTGGAAAAGTCTTGGATGAACCTTCTGTAGTAACCAGCTAGTCCTAAAAACTGGCGTATGTGTTTCGGAGTTTTCGGGGTTTCCCACTTTTCAACAGTTTCTATCTTTGCCGGATCCACCTTAATACCTTCTTTGTTCACTATGTGACCGAGGAATTGAACTTCTTCCAACTAAAATGCACACTTTGAAAACTTAGCGTACAATTCTTCCTTCCTCAATACTTCTAACACCGTTCTCAAATGTTCACCGTGTTCTTGGTCATTCTTTGAGTAAATAAGTATGTCATCAATGAAAACAATGACAAACTTGTCAAGGTATGGTCCACACACTCGGTTCATAAGGTCCATGAACACAGCTGGTGCATTAGTTAAACCAAACGGCATGACCATAAACTCGTAATGACTGTAACGTGTTCTGAAAGTAGTCTTTGGAATATCATCTTCTTTCACCCGCATTTGATGATACCCGGAACGTAAGTCAATCTTTGAATAAACAGACGAGCCTTGTAGTTGATCAAATAAGTCGTCGATTCTCGGTAGTGGGTAGCGGTTCTTGATGGTAAGTTTGTTCAACTCTCGGTAGTCGATACACAACCTGAATGTACCATCTTTCTTCTTGACAAACAAAACAGGAGCTCCCCACAGTGATGTGCTTGGTCGAATGAAATCACGCTCTAAAAGTTCTTGTAATTGGCTTTGCAGTTCTTTTATCTCGCTGGGTGCGAGTCTATAAGGAGCACGAGCTATTGGTGCAGCTCCTGGTACAAGATCTATTTGAAATTCAACGGATCGATGTGGGGGTAATCCCGGTAATTCTTTCAGAAATACATCGGGAAATTCTTTTACAATGGGAACATCATTGATGCTCTTTTCTTCAGTTTGTACTTTCTCGACGTGTGCTAGAACAACATAGCAACCTTTTCTTATTAGTTTTTGTGCCTTCAAATTACTAATAAGATGTAGCTTCGTGTTGCCCTTTTCTCCGTACACCATTAAGGGTTTTCCTTTTTCTCGTATAATGCGAATTGCATTTTTGTAACAAACGATCTCTGCTTTCACTTCTTTCAACCAGTCCATACCGATTATCACATCAAAACTCCCTAACTCTACTGGTATCAAATCAATCTTATATGTTTCGCTAACCAGTTTAATTTCTCGATTTCGACATATATTATCTGCTGAAATTAATTTACCATTTGCTAATTCGAGTAAAAATTTACTATCCAAAGGCGTCAATGGACAACTTAATTTAGCACAAAAATCTCTACTCATATAGCTTCTATCCGCACCCGAATCAAATAAAACGTAAGCAGATTTACTGTCAATAAGAAATGTACCCGTAACAAGCTCCGGGTCTTCCTGTGCCTCTGCCGCATTAATATTGAAAGCTCTTCCGTGACCTTGTCCATTCGTGTTCTCCTAGTTCGGGCAATTTCTAATAATGTGGCCCGGTTTTCCACATTTATAACAAACTACATTGGCATAACTTGCTCTGACACTACTTGCTCCGCCATTACTCGTTCCGACACCATTTGTTCCTTTCGTTCTATTAACCCCTGGTCCGTAGACCTCACACTTCGTCGCGCTATGACCATTTCTTTTACAATTGTTGTAAAATTTGGTGCAGAACCCCGAGTGATACTTTTCACACCTTTGGCATAGCTGCTTCTGATTGTTGTTGTTGTTGCGGTTATTATTGTTGTTGGGATGATTGTTGTAGCTGCTGCTGCTGCTGTTGTTGTTGTTGTTGTTGTTGTTGTTGTTGTTATTATTGTTGTTGTTGGGCAGTTTGTTGTAGTTGCGATTGATGTTGCGATTGTTGGGATAATTGTTGCGATTATTGTTGTAATTGCTGTTGTTGTTGTATTGGTGATTCTTATCACCGTTTTCCTCCCACTTTCTTTTGACTTGCTTCACATTGGCCTCTTCAGCAGTCTGTTCTTTAATTCTTTCTTCAATCTGGTTCACTAGTTTGTGAGCCATTCTACATGCCTGTTGTATGGAGGCGGGCTCGTGTGAACTTATATCTTCTTGGATTCTTTCCGGTAATCCTTTCACAAACGTGTCGATCTTCTCTTCCTCATCTTCGAATGCTCCCGGACACAATAGGCACAATTCTGTGAATCGTCTTTCGTACGTGGTAATATCAAATCCTTGGGTTCGTAACCCTCTAAGT
Source organism: Rutidosis leptorrhynchoides (assembly GCF_046630445.1). Lineage (NCBI taxonomy): Eukaryota > Viridiplantae > Streptophyta > Magnoliopsida > Asterales > Asteraceae > Rutidosis > Rutidosis leptorrhynchoides. Next base: position 96,614,740 of record NC_092335.1, read on the forward strand.
TCTGTCTTGAGCTTATTGACCTCGGTTCTGGGACGGTACTTCTCGTTCATCAAGTGCTTGAATGCTGACCACGGTAGTGCGTACGCATCGTCTTGTCCCACTTGCTCTAGATAGGTATTCCACCATGTTAACGCAGAACCTGTGAAGGTATGCGTAGCGTACTTCACTTTGTCCTCTTCAGTACACTTACTTATGGAAAACACCGATTCGACCTTCTCGGTCCACCGTTTCAATCCGATCGGTCCTTCGGTTCCATCAAATTCCAAAGGTTTGCAGGCAGTGAATTCTTTGTAGGTGCATCCTACACGATTTCCTGTACTGCTAGATCCAAGGTTATTGTTGGTATGTAGCGCAGCCTGTACTGCGGCTATGTTTGAAGCTAGAAAAGTACGGAATTCCTCTTCATTCATATTCACGGTGTGTCGAGTAGTCGGTGCCATTTCCTTCAAAATAGTCAAATGGAACAAGTTAATCATACAGAATATTAACAGTAGTTAATAGTATTTCGTAGCATAATATGAACTCATTTATAAAAGCTTTTTCTTCATATTAGCGTTTTATAAGTTTAAATTCGGGTAGTACCTACCCGTTAAGTTCATACTTAGTAGCTAATATACAATTCAACTACTACAATTCTATATGAAAAATTGATTATAATAATATTTCGCGTTCAAACTTTTACACAATATTTTACAAACTTACAACACCGCTTATTTTACATATAGCATGAAATATAGCACACAATAAATTTGATACAAGATGGTTGTGAAGATAATTCTAGCTAGTACACAAGTCGTTCAGCAAAGGCAATAAAGACACGTAATTCATACGTCCAGAAACAAGTCATGCATTCTGGTTTTACAAGGATTACTTCCCATCCTTGGTCTTGTGGAACATAACTGTTATGGCCGTTGATAAGACAGCATGTTTTAACATCGTCAAAGGGACGAGGGTTACGTAATGTCCAACAGTCCCGTAATAATCTAAAAACCTCATTTCTTACCCCAATTACCGACTCCGTCACTTGTGGGAAAGTTTTGTTTAATAGTTGTAGTCCGATGTTCTTGTTCTCACTTTGGTGAGAAGCGAACATTACTAATCCGTAAGCATAACATGCTTCTTTATGTTGCATGTTAGCCGCTTTTTCTAAATCACGAAGTCCAATATTCGGATATATTGAGTCAAAATAATTTCTTAACCCATTGCGTAAAATAGCATTTGGGTTCCCCGCAATATATGCGTCAAAGTAAACACATCGTAACTTATGGATTTCCCAATGTGATATCCCCCATCTTTCGAACGAAAGCCTTTTATAAACCAAGGCATTCTTGGAACGTTCTTCGAATGTCTTACAAATTGATCTCACCTTAAATAGTTGTGCCGAAGAATTCTGACCGACTCTAGACAAGATTTCATCAATCATGTCTCCGGGTAGGTCTCTTAAAATATTGGGTTGTCTATCCATTTTGTGTTTTTATACTGTAAAATAGACAAGAGTTAGATTCATAAAAAAAATACTTATTAATACAAGCAATTTTTACATATATCATAAAGCATAAGCACACTATATTACATATATTACACCACACGAATACAACTATCTTATTCCGACTCGCTTGTTTCTTCTTCTTCGGTTTTGGTTCGTTTTGCCAAGTTTCTAGGGATATATGATGTTCCCCTAATACGAGCCGTCGTTTTCCACATTGGTTTAGAAAAACCTGGTGGTTTAGAGGTTCCCGGGTCATTGTTACAACTTAAGGACTTCGGGGGTTGACGATACATATAAAGTTCATCGGGGTTGGAATTAGATTTCTCTATTTTTATGCCCTTTCCCTTATTATTTTCTTTTGCCTTTTTAAATTCAGTTGGGGTAATTTCTATAACATCATCGGAATTCTCGTCGGAATCCGATTCATCGGAGAATTGGTAATTCTCCCAATATTTTGCTTCCTTGGTGGAAACACCATTGACCATAATTAACCTTGGTCGGTTGGTTGAGGATTTTCTTTTAATTAACCGTTTTATTATTTCCCCCACCGGTTCTATTTCTTCATCCGGTTCCGATTCTTCTTCCGGTTCCAACTCTTCTTCCGGTTCCTCTTCGGGAACTTGTGAATCAGTCCACGAATCATTCCAATTTACATTTGGCTCTTCATTATTATTAGGTGAGTCAATGGGACTTGTTCTAGAGGTAGACATCTATCACATAATATTAAACGCGTTAAGAGATTAATATATCACATAATATTCACATGTTAAAAATATATAGTTTCCAACAAAATTTGTTAAGCAATCATTTTTCAAGTAAACACGGTCGAAGTCCAGACTCACTAATGCATCCTAACAAACTCGATAAGACACACTAATGCAAAATTCTGGTTCTCTAAGACCAACGCTCGGATACCAACTGAAATGTCCCGTTCTTATTGATTAAAAACGTTCCATATTAATTGATTTCGTTGCGAGGTTTTGACCTCTATATGAGACGTTTTTCAAAGACTGCATTCATTTTAAAACAAACCATAACCTTTATTTCATCAATAAAGGTTTAAAAAGCTTTACGTAGATTATCAAATAATGATAATCTAAAATATCCTGTTTACACACGACCATTACATAATGGTTTACAATACAAATATGTTACAACAAAATAAGTTTCTTGAATGCAGTTTTTACACAATATCATACAAGCATGGACTCCAAATCTCGTCCTTATTTAAGTATGCGACAGCGGAAGCTCTTAATAATCACCTGAGAATAAACATGCTTAAAACATCAACAAAAATGTTGGTGAGTTATAGGTTTAACCTATATATATCAAATCATAATAATATACCACAAGATTCCATATTTCAATACACATCCCATACATAGAGATAAAAATCATTCATATGGTGAACACCTGGTAACCGACATTAACAAGATGCATATATAAGAATATCCCCATCATTCCGGGACACCCTTCGGATACGATATAAATTTCGAAGTACTAAAGCATCCGGTACTTTGGATGGGGTTTGTTAGGCCCAATAGATCTATCTTTAGGATTCGCGTCAATTAGGGTGTCTGTTCCCTAATTCTTAGATTACCAGACTTAATAAAAAGGGGCATATTCGATTTCGATAATTCAACCATAGAATGTAGTTTCACGTACTTGTGTCTATTTTGTAAATCATTTATAAAACCTGCATGTATTCTCATCCCAAAAATATTAGATTTTAAAAGTGGGACTATAACTCACTTTCACAGATTTTTACTTCGTCGGGAAGTAAGACTTGGCCACTGGTTGATTCACGAACCTATAACAATATATAAATATATATCAAAGTATGTTCAAAATATATTTACAACACTTTTAATATATTTTGATGTTTTAAGTTTATTAAGTCAGCTGTCCTCGTTAGTAACCTACAACTAGTTGTCCACAGTTAGATGTACAGAAATAAATTGATAAATATTATCTTGAATCAATCCACGACCCACTGTATACGTATTTCAGTATTGATCACAACTCAAACTATATATATTTTGGAATCAACCTCAACCCTGTATAGCTAACTCCAACATTCACATATAGAGTGTCTATGGTTGTTCCGAAATATATATAGATGTGTCGACATGATAGGTCGAAACATTGTATACGTGTCTATGGTATCTCAAGATTACATAATATACAATACAAGTTGATTAAGTTATGGTTGGAATAGATTTGTTACCAATTTTCACGTAGCTAAAATGAGAAAAATTATCCAATCTTGTTTTACCCATAACTTCTTCATTTTAAATCCGTTTTGAGTGAATCAAATTGCTATGGTTTCATATTGAACTCTATTTTATGAATCTAAACAGAAAAGTATAGGTTTTTAGTCGGAAAAATAAGTTACAAGTCGTTTTTGTAAAGGTAGTCATTTCAGTCGAAAGAACGACGTCTAGATGACCATTTTAGAAAACATACTTCCACTTTGAGTTTAACCATAATTTTTGGATATAGTTTCATGTTCATAATAAAAATCATTTTCTCAGAATAACAACTTTTAAATCAAAGTTTATCATAGTTTTTAATTAACTAATGTAACATCCCAAAATTTTAAGATAATATTTTATGAGAATTTATTAATGATTTAGTTTGTTTTAGTGTTATCTTATGTGAAATAATTATTATGAATGGATGGTATGGTTTAATGAAATAAATGGACAATAGTTAATGTTTGTTGGTTAAGTTGAAAGGGGACTAGTGATGCAAAGTTAATTTAAGGACCTCCCTTAATATGGTTTTGGTGGGGAGGGTAGAAAATGCAATTTGAGCAAAGTTGTTTTAATAAAAGAAAAATTAAACACTGATAATTCATTTTATCAGTTGTAAAAAAAATACAGAGAGTGTGTGTGTGTGTATATGTCGACTTTGGCAAGGAGGAAGAAGAGGGAAGCTCCAACTAAGAAATTGTGTTCATGCAATTATAAACTTGTGAAATCTAAGGCACTCTAAGCATCCTAGCAAGTTTTATTTCTTCAAATTCTTCTTCTTTGTGCACAATTAGGGTTCTTGAATCCTAAAAGACAAGGTATGAATATTCTTAAGTTTTGTATCACAATTATTGAGTGTTTGTGATGAGTTTTATGCTTAAAGGTTGTTGTTTGTTGAAGTTATGCACATTTGAATGATTTAGAACGAATTTGTTGGTAATTTTGGGAGTGAGTTCAAGTATGAACTTGCATTTTGAGTAAAGGATATGAATATGGTGAATTTGGTAGTGTTCTAGCTTAATTTCTAGTAATGCACACCAAGTGTTTGATAAAATGCCTCAATGAAGAGTCTATGTGTTCTAGCTAGTAATTTTGAAGAAGATTGCTCATGTATGAATTGTGGTTAATGTAATAAGCTATGAAATTTGGATGATTGATAATTTAGGGTTGTTAGTAATGGAAATGGATTTATGCATATTTGATGAGTAATGGAAGAATTGAAGAAAATTGCATGTTATGTTCATAATAGATGAATTTGAGATTTGCATGATTAAGGAAATGAGATTTACTTGATAATGATGTTATAAGGAAGTTATAATGCTATGGTTGTATGTGTTCATGTGTATTTGGATGTAATTAGGGAATTAAGTAAATGTGTAAATGAATGGATGTGTTAAAAGCTTGTGAAAGTTGTGATTTTGATTTAGTTGTGTTATTAATGAGATTAGCTCATGTATAGGTGCTAATCAAGGTAAGGGAGCTTCAAGTGACCAAGGAACTTCGTTTAATCAAGGTGAGTTATATGGGGTAATATGGGCGGGTCAAAGGTGATCATAGAATCCATGATCACAAGTTATGTAATAGAAATTTTTATAAATTGTTCTATGCTTTGAGCTTAACTATGCAGGAGTACTTATGGTTGTTTTTGGATACGATATATGGTAACAAGGGTGACTTAATACTCCCGGATTGCATCCGTGCAAGAGAGTGGCGATTAAGTTCACTAGTTAAAAAGCTTAGACTCTACGTCTATGTTGATGTGTAAAGCTTAGACCTTGTGTCTATGTTAAGATGTAAAGCTTAGACTTTGTGTCTATGTTAAGATGTAAAGCTTAGACTTTGTGTCTATGTTAAGATGTAAAGCTTAGACTTTGTGTCTATGTTAAGGTGTAAAGCTTAGACTTGTTGTCTATGTCTAAATTACGTAATGAGTTTGGATTCATATCCATGTTATGAGTAAGCTCGGACGATGTCCATATAACGTGTTAGTTTGAACTTACACATATGATAATGTTTTAAGGTTGAAATATGTATATGTTATGTATCAAGAATTGGCTATGACTAGGAGGCAAGTTGATCAAGTTCGAATTACGAAATCAACCTTCGGGTTGGAAGGTTATGGTTGTGTTTACGATTATGTTTATGTTTTAAGTTTAATATACGCACTTACCCTTAACTCACTAAGCGTTTTGCTTACCCCGCTATGTTGTTAATGTTTGCTAGGTTCTTATGCGCTGCGAAGATTTGGGACATCAAGGTTGTAGGAGAACAATCGGCATTTATCAAGTGGTATGCAAGTCTCTTAATTGAATCTAGCTTCACGATAACCGCTTATGAACGCCAAGAGTCAAATGTGTATTAAGACAAAAGATGTTTAAATCATGTTTTGAAACTAAGTGCTAAATTCGGTATTTTGGGTCAAAAGAGACACGTTTATATTGGACTACGGGTCGTGTGCGACCAAGTAATAATCGTGTTTCTAAATGATGAATGTAAGTCTTAGAAGTTTAGCTTGTTTATGTATTCTGTTGTCGAAACGTTTTGAGAAATGATGAAATGTTAAAATGTGAAAATTTTGGTTTAAGTTCAAAGTTGCAGGTCAGGACCTGGACCCGTGTTGGGTCGCGCCGCGGCAAGAGGCTTCGCGCCGCGGCAATACAAAGCATTTGAAATCAGAACTTGAGTTAAGAAGGCAATTTTTACAGTGATATGTCGCACCGCGACAGTATGGGCCGCGCCGCGGCATAAGCCGTGGTCAGGCCAGATGTTTAACTTTTTTTAAAAAAAAAAAAAAAAAAAAATTTACTCGTTTCAAGGCGTTAAAAGTTGGTATCAGAGCTATGGTTTAAGAGACTTGGATAATCCACCGTAGGGTTATCTAGGCTTAAACCAACCCTAAGTTTTAAATAAGCGGTTTGTGACTTGCATGATAGATAATGTTTAAAGTATTATGCCATGTTCTTTAAGATTGTGTAGGATGCTAGAACTTAGAAGAAGGGGATGGTAAGAATGAATATGAGTTATACATGAGTTTGTTTGAATTTTTGAGAGAACCACACATTTATGATGTGATGTACGAGAGTGGTTTGGTACACCCGGATTGCATCCGTGCAAGAGGGTGATGATCAAACCCACTAGAATGAAGCTTGTATCCATGTTAATAATGATGAGCTTGGACTTGTGTCCATGTTAATAATGATGAGCTCGGACTTGTGTCCATGTTAATGATGATGAGCTTGGACTTGTGTCCATGTTAATAATGATGAGCTTGGACTTGTGTCCATGTTAATGATGATGAGCTTGGACTTGTGTCCATGTTAATAATGATGAGCTTGGACTTGTGTCCATGTTAATGATGATGAGCTTGGACTTGTGTCCATGTTAATGATGATGAGCTTGGACTTGTGTCCATGTTAATAATGATGAGCTTGGACTTGTGTCCATGTTAATGATGATGAGCTTGGACTTGTGTCCATGTTAATAATGATGAGCTTGGACTTGTGTCCATGTTAACGATGATGAGCTTGGACTTGTGTCCATGTTAACGATGATGAGCTTGGACTTGTGTCCATGTTAATGATGATGAGCTTGGACTTGTGTCCATGTTAATGATGACGAGCTTGGACTTGTGTCCATGTCAAAGATGATGAGCTTGGGCTAGTGTCCATGTTGATAATGGTAAGCTTGGATCCATGGTAAAGTTAATGAGCTTGGACTTGCGTCCATAGTATTTTCAGTAGGATTGAACTTACGTCCATGCTGACCTCGATGAGTTTAGACTTTATTGATAAGGAATCGTGTCTAGCTTAGGCACAATCTTGGGTCATCCGTAGTAAGTCGTGACTATGGTGGGTTATGACCGGAAATCTATACAAGAAAGAGACCTACGGGTTGACAGGTTACGTTTTGGTTACGATTATGCTAACGCTAAGAGTGTCCTTGGGTTTTTATAACTATAAGTTCTATATGGGATGATGTAAGTTGCAAATTTGAGATGAACAAACCCATGAATAGAAACGGTTACGTAAGTAGTTGTCAAAGGTATAATGAATGTACCCTTAAGTTGTGATGACTAAAGACGATGCCATGGAAAACGAGAAAAGCGTGAAAGTAGTCTAAGTAATACTAAAGTATGAGAAGAATATGAACTCAATGACCCGAACTCGATCTAGAATAAAAGAAGGGTAAAGGAGTCACGCGATGTGTGGTAGGTACCTTCCTTTACACCTACACATGTTTTGTGTGACCTCCTACATGAACTCGTGTAGGCCTTAACCATTAAATGGAGAGGCAACGAACTAAATGGTTGTGACTATAGCGAGTAAATGATTATTTTGTTTCCCTGGAGTGGGGTTAGTGTGTTACAATGGAAATGTGTAGAAATGAACCTTCAAGTAAAGAGACTAAAGGAAAAGAAAAAGTTTCCCTTAGACGGAAGCAAGAATGTTAAGGGAACCAAACCCTTTACTTTTGAGACTGAAATGTCTCGAGCTAGAGACCTCTTTGGTCCTAAAAGAAGGGGAAAATGAAATAGGTAAGATTGAACCGGTTGTAGAGTCTTGTAAATACTTGGAACTTCATAGCGTTAAGACTACACAAATGCAGGGAGAACAAGATAGAACGTAAGAAGCTTGAAAACGAATGGTCTTCTTGTTTCGAAAAGGAAGAGATTTGGTACATGGAATGATTGTAATGTGATGTAAGAATTAGTAGACACTTATGAGAATTAATTAAGCATGGGGAGTAAAATTTTGCATGAGAATGAGCAATCCAATTATCAAGATACTTAAGAATTGGTTGCAAGTAAGTAGGAAGATGTGCATGGTGTACGATGTTTTAAAATAAAGACTAAGTGTATATGCGAACGTGCGTTTTCGATACTTAATGATGAAATTGAGTAGAGAAATGAAAGAGATATGAGAGACGAGAATATTATTAATGTTATGGCAATGAATTACGAAAATGGAAGGAGGCGTCTTTGAAAAGTCGCAAGAGATTAATTTGAAAAGAATTCATGAGAATAGGCATTAAAATGAGTTCTAGATGAAGAGATATGTATGTAGGGCTACAATTGCGTAGTAGTGATGAGTCTTGTGACACGTTCTGGTTGAGTATAAAAAAGAAACAAGTTCGACTATTCATTAACCGGAAAATATGATGTAGAGATTGATGATGAAAATGAAAATAGCGTATGTTTGATCTATAAGCATGATTAGATGAATATTGAAGGCCTGTTCAAGTAATTAAATGAATTTTATAAGCAAAAGAATTTATTGGGATATACATGAGGTATGTCGGATCTCTCGATTCTAGTTAACGTGGTTTAGAGGAAAAGAGGTTAAGTGAAGATACATGAATGAAGGGAGTCATCAGAATGGAAGATTGGTCATGGTAATAATATGATCATTGACTTTATTTGAGTTAGACGAAGGTTGAAATAATGGTAACTCTCTAGACTTTAGTAGAAATATTTTGCGAAGAAAGAACCTATGGACGATTCGAAGGAATGCAAGTTTATATGAAAGTGATATGTCGGGAGTTAATGTGGACATTAGTATAGGTTCGCGAATAGAGATTAAGAGATTCTAGAAGATTTTTATATTTAAGCAAATGAGTCGTATAAGATGTGATTTTATGAAGAGACTTGAAAGATGAGTTGTTACAAGCGTAAAATTGGTGAAAGATGTAATTTAATTAAGAAGAGAAATGTACTTATGGAATGTATTGTGCAAGTATATGGAAGGCTTATGACATGGAATAATGGTGAGCATAAAAAGGGATAAGTCTTTTATTTGTTTAATACTAAAAACGATTTGAGTTGATGATACGAGTAATCTATGTTGATGGCATGAGTTGTCGACACGAAAAGCATGTAAGGAAGTGAAATCTATGTAAATTGGTAAAATTAGGAGAAGCTAGTGAGGAATTCAGAAGGATAACAAGTTTTAATGCTCTAAAAGAAGAGAATTAAGATGCAAGAATATGGTATAACGAGAAATTTTCTGGAAAAGAAATATTGATTTGCTTGGTATTAAGGACTAGTTCGCGGTTATGAGGATTTTTATCAGTAAAGATTATGATATAGAGGCCTAATAGTACATGAAAAGAGACAGAAAGTGGATAAATTGAAGTATCCAATGAAAAGTACATGAAGAAAGAGTACTTAAGGTATGAAATTTAAGAGATAGGGTGACAGAGAATAACGAATGTATGCCTAAAGAACACCTAGTGTGTGATAGATGGAGAAAAATGCACAAATTTTTACAAGAAATTACCAAAGTTAAAAGGAGATTTAGTAAAAGTTAAGTATTTTGGTTGACTAATTAGATGAAGAGCCTAAATAGATTTAGGGAGACTCTTGATTGTTTGAAACTTAAATAATAGAGAAGGGGAAAATTGGTTCTGACGAGTTATGAAGTATGTGCAAGGACTAGTGAAGGTTCAAGTGTAAGGGGTAAGGTTTTTGAATGCACTAAGAGATATAAAAGAATGTTCGTGAGGACACGAACAATCCAACGGGGGGAGAGTTGTAACATCCCAAAATTTTAAGATAATATTTTATGAGAATTTATTAATGATTTAGTTTGTTTTAGTGTTATCTTATGTGAAATAATTATTATGAATGGATGGTATGGTTTAATGAAATAAATGGACAATAGTTAATGTTTGTTGGTTAAGTTGAAAGGGGACTAGTGATGCAAAGTTAATTTAAGGACCTCCCTTAATATGGTTTTGGTGAGGAGGGTAGAAAATGCAATTTGAGCAAAGTTGTTTTAATAAAAGAAAAATTAAACACTGATAATTCATTTTATCAGTTGTAAAAAAAATACAGAGAGTGTGTGTGTGTGTATATGTCGACTTTGGCAAGGAGGAAGAAGAGGGAAGCTCCAACTAAGAAATTGTGTTCATGCAATTATAAACTTGTGAAATCTAAGGCACTCTAAGCATCCTAGCAAGTTTTATTTCTTCAAATTCTTCTTCTTTGTGCACAATTAGGGTTCTTGAATCCTAAAAGACAAGGTATGAATATTCTTAAGTTTTGTATCACAATTATTGAGTGTTTGTGATGAGTTTTATGATTAAAGGTTGTTGTTTGTTGAAGTTATGCACATTTGAATGATTTAGAACGAATTTGTTGGTAATTTTGGGAGTGAGTTCAAGTATGAACTTGCATTTTGAGTAAAGGATATGAATATGGTGAATTTGGTAGTGTTCTAGCTTAATTTCTAGTAATGCACACCAAGTGTTTGATAAAATGCCTCAATGAAGAGTCTATGTGTTCTAGCTAGTAATTTTGAAGAAGATTGCTCATGTATGAATTGTGGTTAATGTAATAAGCTATGAAATTTGGATGATTGATAATTTAGGGTTGTTAGTAATGGAAATGGATTTATGCATATTTGATGAGTAATGGAAGAATTGAAGGAAATTGCATGTTATGTTCATAATAGATGAATTTGAGATTTGCATGATTAAGGAAATGAGATTTACTTGATAATGATGTTATAAGGAAGTTATAATGCTATGGTTGTATGTGTTCATGTGTATTTGGATGTAATTAGGGAATTAAGTAAATGTGTAAATGAATGGATGTGTTAAAAGCTTGTGAAAGTTGTGATTTTGATTTAGTTGTGTTATTAATGAGATTAGCTCATGTATAGGTGCTAATCAAGGTAAGGGAGCTTCAAGTGACCAAGGAACTTCGTTTAATCAAGGTGAGTTATATGGGGTAATATGGGCGGGTCAAAGGTGATCATAGAATCCATGATCACAAGTTATGTAATAGAAATTTTTATAAATTGTTCTATGCTTTGAGCTTAACTATGCAGGAGTACTTATGGTTGTTTTTGGATACGATATATGGTAACAAGGGTGACTTAATACTCCCGGATTGCATCCGTGCAAGAGAGTGGCGATTAAGTTCACTAGTTAAAAAGCTTAGACTCTACGTCTATGTTGATGTGTAAAGCTTAGACCTTGTGTCTATGTTAAGATGTAAAGCTTAGACTTTGTGTCTATGTTAAGATGTAAAGCTTAGACTTTGTGTCTATGTTAAGATGTAAAGCTTAGACTTTGTGTCTATGTTAAGGTGTAAAGCTTAGACTTGTTGTCTATGTCTAAATTACGTAATGAGTTTGGATTCATATCCATGTTATGAGTAAGCTCGGACGATGTCCATATAACGTGTTAGTTTGAACTTACACATATGATAATGTTTTAAGGTTGAAATATGTATATGTTATGTATCAAGAATTGGCTATGACTAGGAGGCAAGTTGATCAAGTTCGAATTACGAAATCAACCTTCGGGTTGGAAGGTTATGGTTGTGTTTACGATTATGTTTATGTTTTAAGTTTAATATACGCACTTACCCTTAACTCACTAAGCGTTTTGCTTACCCCGCTATGTTGTTAATGTTTGCTAGGTTCTTATGCGCTGCGAAGATTTGGGACATCAAGGTTGTAGGAGAACAATCGGCATTTATCAAGTGGTATGCAAGTCTCTTAATTGAATCTAGCTACACGATAACCGCTTATGAACGCCAAGAGTCAAATGTGTATTAAGACAAAAGATGTTTAAATCATGTTTTGAAACTAAGTGCTAAATTCGGTATTTTGGGTCAAAAGAGACACGTTTATATTGGACTACGGGTCGTGTGCGACCAAGTAATAATCGTGTTTCTAAATGATGAATGTAAGTCTTAGAAGTTTAGCTTGTTTATGTATTCTGTTGTCGAAACGTTTTGAGAAATGATGAAATGTTAAAATGTGAAAATTTTGGTTTAAGTTCAAAGTTGCAGGTCAGGACCTGGACCCGTGTTGGGTCGCGCCGCGGCAAGAGGCTTCGCGCCGCGGCAATACAAAGCATTTGAAATCAGAACTTGAGTTAAGAAGGCAATTTTTACAGTGATATGTCGCACCGCGACAGTATGGGCCGCGCCGCGGCATAAGCCGTGGTCAGGCCAGATGTTTAACTTTTTTTAAAAAAAAAAAAAAAAAAAAAATTTACTCGTTTCAAGGCGTTAAAACTAACCCAAAACAGCCCGCGGTGTTACTACGACGGCGTAAATCCGGTTTGACGGTGTTTTTCGTGTTTCCAGGTTTTAAATCATTAAGTTAGCATATCATATAGATATAGAACATGTGTTTAGTTGATTTTAAAAGTCAAGTTAGAAGGATTAAATTTTGTTTGCGAACAAGTTTAGAATTAACTAAACTATGTTCTAGTGATTACAAGTTTAAACCTTCGAATAAGATAGCTTTATATGTATGAATCGAATGAGGTTATGAACATCATTACTACCTTAAGTTCCTTGGATAAACCTACTGGAAAAGATAAAAATGGATCTAGCTTCAACGGATCCTTGGATGGCTCGAAATTCTTGAAGCAGAATCATGACACGAAAACAAATTCAAGTAAGATCATCACTTGAAATAAGATTGTTATAGTTATAGAAATTGAACCAAAGTTTGAATATGATTATTACCTTGTATTAGAATGATAACCTACTGTAAGAAACAAAGATTTCTTGAGGTTGGATGATCACCTTACAAGATTGGAAGTGAGCTAGCAAACTTGAAAGTATTCTTGATTTTATGTAACTAGAACTTGTAGAATTTATGAAGAACACTTAGAACTTGAAGATAGAACTTGCGAGAGATCAGTTAGATGAAGAAAATTGAAGAATGAAAGTGTTTGTAGGTGTTTTTGGTCGTTGGTGTATGGATTAGATATAAAGGATATGTAATTTTGTTTTCATGTAAATAAGTCATGAATGATTACTCATATTTTTGTAATTTTATGAGATATTTCATGCTAGTTGCCAAATGATGGTTCCCACGTGTGTTAGGTGACTCACATGGGCTACTAATAGCTGATCATTGGAGTGTATATACCAATAGTACATACATCTAAAAGCTGTGTATTGTACGAGTACGAATACGGGTGCATACGAGTAGAATTGTTGATGAAACTGAACGAGGATGTAATTGTAAGCATTTTTGTTAAGTAGAAGTATTTTGATAAGTGTATTTAAGTCTTTCAAAAGTGTATAAATACATATTAAAACACTACATGTATATACATTTTAACTGAGTCGTTAAGTCATCGTTAGTCGTTACATGTAAGTGTTGTTTTGAAACCTTTAGGTTAACGATCTTGTTAAATGTTGTTAACCCAATGTTTATAATATCAAATGAGATTTTAAATTATTATATTATCATGATATTATCATGTATGAATATCTCTTAATATGATATATATATACATTAAATGTCTTTACAACGATAATCGTTACATATATGTCTCGTTTAAAAATCATTAAGTTAGTAGTCTTGTTTTTACATATGTAGTTCATTGTTAATATACTTAATGATATGTTTACTTATCATAGTATCATGTTAACTATATATATATCCATATATATGTCATCATATAGTTTTTACAAGTTTTAACGTTCGTGAATCACCGGTCAACTTGGGTGGTCAATTGTCTATATGAAACATATTTCAATTAATCAAGTCTTAACAAGTTTGATTGCTTAACATGTTGGAAACATTTAATCATGTAAATATCAATCTCAATTAATATATATAAACATGGAAAAGTTCGGGTCACTACAGTTCCCACATGTGTTAGGTGACTCACATGGGCTGCTAAGAGCTGATCATTGGAGTGTATATACCAATAGTACATACATCTAAAAGATGTGTATTGTACGAGTACGAATACGGGTGCATACGAGTAGAATTGTTGATGAAACTGAACGAGGATGTAATTGTAAGCATTTTTGTTAAGTAGAAGTATTTTGATAAGTGTATGGAAGTCTTTCAAAAGTGTATAAATACATATTAAAACACTACATGTATATACATTTTAACTGAGTCGTTAAGTCATCGTTAGTCGTTACATGTAAGTGTTGTTTTGAAACCTTTAGGTTAACGATCTTGTTAAATGTTGTTAACCCAATGTTTATAATATCAAATGAGATTTTAAATTATTATATTATCATGATATTATCATGTATGAATATCTCTTAATATGATATATATACATTAAATGTCTTTACAACGATAATCGTTACATATATGTCTCGTTTAAAAATCATTAAGTTAGTAGTCTTGTTTTTACATATGTAGTTCATTGTTAATATACTTAATGATATGTTTACTTATCATAATATCATGTTAACTATATATATATATATATATATATATATATATATATATATATATATATATATATATATATATATATATATATATATATATATATATATATATATATGTCATCATATAGTTTTTACAAGTTTTAACGTTCGTGAATCACCGGTCAACTTGGGTGGTCAATTGTCTATATGAAACCTATTTCAATTAATCAAGTCTTAACAAGTTTGATTGCTTAACATGTTGGAAACATTTAATCATGTAAATATCAATCTCAATTAATATATATATAAACATGGAAAAGTTCGGGTCACTACATAGCCCAGGCACCTTGGATTACGTGCTCAATCCCTTCTTTGTTGAACCATTCGTCAAAGATCTTAAAAGGCTTGGGCCCGTAGTCGATACACTTGTCTCTAAGGATTAGTGGACAATGGTCCGAGTCTTTTCGATCTAACGCAATGATCGAAAGGTCCTTCCAAAGAGCAATGAAACTATCATTAACCAAGAATCGATCCAACTTACTAAATTTCGTTTCATCAACACTTACCCGAGTAAATTTCCTTCCGTTAATCGGAATTTCAATCAGATTATTTCTTGCGATAAACTCATTAAACCGCTTAGCGCGGGCATGGTGAAATACACAATTTAGTCGATCTGAGTGGTCCCGTACCTCGTTGAAGTCACCACACAAAACCCAGGTCGAATCAATGTTTCTCATAAGCCCATCTAACGAATTCCACATCTCCTTTTTACCCGCATCGCTATGGGGTCCATACACATTAACTATGATTGACTCGTACCCGGACCCAACCCATTTGCCTCGAATAGCAAGAAAGTAATCTCCCCCAACCGCTTCGCTGACCGTGAATCTTGTAGTGTCCCAAACCAGAAGCATTCCCCCCGAGTTCCCAATTGCCTCCTTCTGGACGAACCCAAATTCACTGTTACCCCATAACGCCTGTACCCATTGATCACCTAAACACCTACTTTTGGTTTCCTGGAACGCTGCTATTTCAGGCCTTTCAACCACACACAAGCTTTTAACCCAATCAAATGAGGGTTCATGAGCATTCCTCCCTCCGTCCTAAATCAATGATCCAGTATTTTATTTTGGAATATCCCAAGTTAATTATTCACTTCTATAAATAAATAAAAAATAATATGATAAAAATCTTTTGTGCTCCTACTTTATTTACGTAGGACAAAAAAATAGGTAAAAAATAAAGGGTAAAACTGAAAAGTTAACAAAAAAGTACATGTGACACGTACTTTTTTTTTAAACTGTGTATTTTTTGTCTGAAGACAGTAGATTTGGGACGGCGGGAGTAGTATATAAGAAGAATATATATAATACATATATATAAATATCAATATAATATAAATACGTATATAATATTTGTAAATTACAGGGACCACTCACGTACCATTTGTAAATAGAAATGAGTGAGAAATAACTGAAAGAACGAAAATACCCCTAAGCTAATAGACTTTTTTAACAGCTGTTGGAGGCATGGACCACTCACATGACATTTGTAAATCACAAGGACTATTTAAGTCAATATAGAAATACAAGGACTCCACATGAAATTTGGTGTACAAGGACCATCCAAGTAATTTTTTCCCATGAAAAATTACTTTATACTGTAAATTATTGTCATATTTGTTACTCGGTGTCTATTTCAGTGTCTTCAAGACATTGAAATTTAACACTGAAATCAAAACAGTCGTTAACTGTCTAATTTATTATTTAATTATTTTTAATACTTTTAATATATTGTTTAATTATTATATTTCATTCAATAAAAAACATTTTATCTATTATTTAATAATAAAATATATTAAAAAAAATTTAACCCAATTTTTAAAATAGTCGACCCATTTTTAATAAATTTTGGCCATACTTTTTGCCGTTTTGGCTCTCATTTTCTTCAATCTGCACCTGCAAAAGCAAGAACAAAAATAAAAATAAGGCAAAAAAATAAAAGGAAATAGAAAAAAACACACAAATATGGTTGATTGTTCAACGTCGATGAGGGCGACGGTGGCTGAAAACGACAAAGGTCTATGCCGGTTTTATGCCGGGACGGAGTCGGCGATGCCACTGTCCCCAGCATTGGATTTTGGCGACGGTGAATAAATGCCACGACTCCGTGTTCTCTTATTATCTTGTCTATAGCAGATTAAAATACAAGCCCACCAAGCCCATTTTATTGTTTGGGTCAGTCAGATGGTCTAAGCAAAAACGATCAATATGTATGGCTGAAGATGGGTCCATTTAGGTTGACTATGAATTTCCCTTAGACCATGAATATCGCGGCGTGTGCGCTCCACCAATTGAGTCAACACGCCTGCACACGCCATGTAACCCTTGTGTGCTCCACCATGTGTTGGTGGTGTGCACCAAGTGAGCACCGAAGAAATCCATTGCGTGCTGTATTTTTCCCCATTTTTTATTAGTTTTTATCCCCCTTTTCACCTAACTTCCAATCAGATTTTAACACATCATCCAACACGTCACTTAACACTCCACCCCCATTACACAGCAGTCTAGCAACACGCTCATCAAGCACCTCACCCCCACCCAGCAAAACGCCAACAAGCCCATCAGGGATAAATATGGTCTTAGGTTCATCTACAGTGGTGATCTATCAGCTATGTTACTATGATACTAGACCCAAGGGTATATGTTTCCTAAAATTAAAGCGGGTCAAATAAGTTCCATAAATGGGTTTAAACGGGTATTTATAGGGTAATTGCCCAAAACACACTTTTTTTTTTAAGTTTTCCTCAAAAATACACTTTTTTAAAAAAATTGTCTTTTTACACCATTGGGTAGACCAAAGTGTTAGTCGACCACCATATACCTTGGTCGACCACCTCATTTTTCAATGTGGTCGACCAAGCTTCATTGAGCTTCCGATCGACTACCGTGTAAACATGGTCAACTACCTCTCATTTTTTCAAGGTCGACTACCCCAACAAGAAACAACGCGGGCGACCCAATACATGGTCGACTACCAATTAAAAAGTTCAATTAAGAACATACGTTTAAAACGTGGTCGATTACCAATTAATCTAAAAGAGGCTAACCTTGGTGGCTTCAAGTACGGATACCAAAAGGAAAAATAATAATAAAGAACGTGGATGCTCCGGCCATCGTTTTTTATTGACTCAGAAAAACAAAAACTAATACGGAGTATTGCAGTAATATATCAACAAGGTTAAAAGGAAAGCAATCTTTTCTTTCTTTTCGCAAGATTCAAGAATTTAGTTTATTAATATTATTATTGGGCAGTATTCAAGCATATATTACTTGTTGGCAGTATTCAAGCAACCTTAACCTTTTCTTTTAATTGGTAGTCGACCATGTATTGGGTCGCTCGCATTGTTTTTTGTTGGGGTAGTTGACCATGAAAAAATGAGAGGTAGTCGACCATGTTTACACGGTAGTCGACCCGGAAACTCAATGAAGCTTGGTCGACCACCTTGAAAAATGAGGTGGTCGACCAAGGTATATGGTGGTCGACCAACAGTTTGGTCTACCCAATGGTGTAAAAAGACAATTTTTTTTTTTACAAAAAGTGTATTTTGAAATAAAACTTAAAAAAAAAGTGTATTTGGGCGAATTTCCCGTCTTTATATTATTTCTCTGAAAACACCAAATCAACAAAAAATTGACTTCAATCAATTAATTTAATTTAATCTAATGATTTTATACGATAAGATATTCTCATTAACATTAACAATTTGCTTATATTTAAAAACTTAATAATCATTTTAGTGTATTTTTTTTTAACATTTTTTAAAAACTCCTATAGAACATCATATGTATATATTTATTAAGCAAAAAACGTTAAACGTACAATGTAAACATAAATTAAAACGTAAACGTAAACGTAAACGTAAACGTAAACGTAAAATGAAACGTATATCATAAGCATAAAACGTAAAAAAACGTAAACGTAAAAGTTTTCAGTTACTCATTTTTAGTTTTTAGTTTTTAGTTTTCCGTTTTAGTTTCACGTCTCAGTTTTTAAGTTCGGGTTTTAATTTTCAATTCGCTTTTCAGTTTTGAAATTCGCGTTCCAGTTTTCAATTTTCAATTTTTGTGATTCATTAAATTTAAACATGAAGCACAACGTGTGTGTGTGTGTAATTAACGTTTTTATATATTAAAAGTAAAAATTTATTACCCAAAGTAAAACTCTCATCAACCTCCATTAATAGAACATCAAGTGTTCACGTCCATGATGAGTTTGTTGGAAATATGTTATCGGGTTAGCTAATAGTTTGACCGTGGTACATATATTCCGAAGGTATGCCCATGACATTAAATAATATAAAGTTCATTTATTTTAATCGATCACACGCAAAGGTCGATCGTAAATTATTTGATCTACTTTTTAATCAGGAATTAATTTATTGAACATTTGTTAATGGTTTAATAAATTATATAAATTTGAGATTTATTTAATTAATTATTAACTAGTAATTAATTAAATAAAGTGTAGGTAATCTAGATACATTGTATCTAGACACCTTTTTGTTTAACCAATCTTACACTTCAGCTCACATGAGAAAAGTAAAAGCATGTTTGCTTTTTATTTAACATATACATGCAACTAGTAGAGTGCGCATTCATCCAATCTCATCTCAAACTCTTTCACATCTTTTCTCTTATTTTCAAGTAACCAAAATACTCGAGATCTAAAATTGAGTTCGGTAATCGGTTTTGGTGATCTTCGAAGGAAGAAGAAAATATCCGTTAAGTAGAAGGTGTAGATCGAGCAAGGTTGGAACTTTGGGTGTCTATCGTTTAGAGGAACTCTTCTTCGGGTTCTCTACAACAATCTTCAAAAACTACAAAGGTTGTATTCCTATCTTTATCTTGTTAGATTGATTTTTTGTTTTTTATTTTGAACAGCGATTGGGATCACCCGAGGGGGACTAAACCACCCGTTGCGATCATCTTCCGAAAAGACTATGCCGATGCAGCGATAATAACCCCGCCTCCATCGTTGCCCGGGAGGAAACCTTGAAACCGATTCAAGGGCACGACCAAGTAAAACCGCCCTCCCCTTTACCCCCCCCCCCCCCCCCCCCCCCCCTTTCTCTAAACGATATGGGAAATGTGCCTTTGGTGGGTACTTCATGGCAGAAAATGAAATTGTTTTTTTTTAATATGTAGCTAACTTGGTCGAACTTCTGACCTCCCTTAAAGGAGGCATGCCACCAACCGCTGGACCACATCACAACTTCAGGTTTATTTTTTGTTTGCTAAAAGTTTTGTACATGTGTCCTTGAAAGAGTATAATTTTGTAATGTTTTTGAAAATGCTTCTGCTCGCTTTGTGTTTATATCATACGCCAACAAAGTTTAGGTGCATGGTCATTTTTGTAATTTCATGGGTATTATATGGATGAGATTGGTTGTTAATTATGTCAAATATCTTTTTTGCTAACAGATATATTTTCTTCTAACGGCATTCTGAGATGCAGACAATTAAATAATTTAGTTATGAATTTTTTTTTAATTAAAAGATATATTATACAATAGTATTTGTATGACTCAGGATAATTAACTTTGTACGAGTCAATAATAAAAAAGTTAACAATTGAATTTATTTTTATCTTTAAATAAAATAACTATAAATATATGCAAATGTATAAACAAAATTTTCAATGCAACATATAAAATACTTCAATATAATAAGTTTATTAAGAACGGTGTAAAAATTAGCAATTTAAAAGCACTTGCTTCAATATCAAATCAAAATATGAATCGTCATTTGCTGTACAAATTTATGTCACACCCATATTTAACACTACCAACTAGTTAAAGACCCGCGATTTCGCGGGTTTTATGAAATATAGGAATTTGATAGAGTATTTGTTAACAATTGTTAATAGGTTACAACAAAAAATACCTGACATTAAAGTGGTAGTAAGGATAAACACAACCAATACTTTTTTAATTACCCAAATAATCCTATAAACAAAAATTGATAAGCATTCTCAATAAACACCAATTTTCTTTTATTAAAAGAGTTACCTCACATAATTGCTTATCTGATGACCAAACATAATTTGTTTGAATCTAAATAATGTACTGACATTAATGACGTATATATATATATATATATATATATATATATATATATATATATATATATATATATATATATATATATATATATATATATAATGTGTATACCATGCTGGTGTCCTTTACTTTTCTCCTGTTATGCTAGCTAGAAAGGGTACCCAATTAGCAGTTGCAATTAAATATGGAGTGCTTATAAGTGGCGAGAATTCGATGTTCCCTTATCTCCACTCTTGAAACACTACACCGTCTTTTAATTCTATTCGTAGCCGATCAAACTCTTAAAGTGCAATCCAATATTGCCCCCTGATAAGTTCCCTAGCTAAATCTATTTTCATGTTTAATCTGTAATTGAGATCTCCAAACTAAAACTACTGGATATTTCACAAAAAAAAAAAAATATTAGAAGAATGCTAACAGAGATGACAAAATGGGCGGGTCGAGTAAATATGTTATATTAGGATGATTTAATACACTCTATCTTTGACATGTTTATAACTAATTTGTATGACAAATAAAACTAATAATTTTATAATTTATTTATCATTCCAATGGTAATTTACAAATTTCATGATAAAGCATTACAAAATACACTTTGTGCAACTTGTGATAAGTTTGACATATTTCCCCGCTCTCTTATACGAATATATACATGTCCAAGGGGTAATTTGCTTGATATACATCATAATCTAAATAATATTAATTACAGATTACATGATATACATCATAATATACATGATATACATATTACAAATTTAATTAGTTACATCAATGTACAGATTACAGATCACATATGATAATATTAGGTAACCCAAACCAAACCCTAAACACTATTATCTAAACCATAAAATCTAAACCTTACACCCTAAAATCTAAACACTACACCTTAAACCCTAAACTCTTCTAAATCATTTGATTTAAAAACTAAATCTAAATCTTAACCCCAAACCCTAATCTCTAAACCCTAGAGTATAAACCCTAACCAAAACTCTAAATCTAAACCCAAAACCCTAAGCCTAAACCCTAAAATTTAAACTCTAAACCCTAAATCTAAACTCTAAACCTAAACCCAAAACCCTAAACCTAAATCCAAACCCTACACCCTAAATCTAAACCCTAAACCCTAAAAACTCCAAACCCTATCCATAAACCCTAAGCACTATAATATTGTAGTGACCCGGGAATTTCCGATCAAATTTAAACTTAATCTTTATATGATCTCGAAACGATAAGCAAAAATCTATAATGTTAAGTCTCGAAAATTTTGAAATCTATATTCATGTAATCAATTACCCTTTGACTATTCCCGACGATTCACGAACAAGTGTTGTAAATATATATAAACATATATATAATTAAATAAATATAAATGAGGGTATTGATAGTAATAAAATATAAACGAATCATTAGAATTAAAATGTAAAAATAATAAATAAAATAATTAAGTTCTATTAAGATAAATATATACATAAATATATATATATGATGTAAATCTATATATGAATATATATATATATGATTTCTATTTATAACTATTATATTGTAAAACATATGAAATATATAAATATTGAATATTCAATAAATATTATAATATCATATATAATATAGCTATTACATAATTAATAAATTAAATGTAATTACAAGTTGAAAATAAAAGTACTATATTATTATTACTTTCATTATTATTACTAAGATTTATATTGATATTAATATTTGTATCATTAATATTATTATCCCTAATACAAGATATAAATACATACATATATATATATATATATATATATATATATATATATATATATATATATATATATATATATATATATATATATATATATATATATATATATATATATATATGAAATTGAATATGAATAAGTTGGTATATATAAATTAATATGTTATCATTATTATTAATATTGTTGATATTATTAATGATATTAGTATAATTAGTATTATAGTTATTAACAATATAATCGTTATATATTTATGGTAATTGTTATCATGATCATTAAAAATATTATTATTATATTATAAATTGTATTATTATTATGTATATTAATAAGAGAATTAATATTATTGTTATATTTATATTTATTAATAATATTAATTAAAATCTATAAAAAGTTAAAGAGATATACATATATAGTGATATATAAATATAAATAGATATATATAGGTATATATATATATATATATAACGTTATATAAAAGTTATTTATTAAAAAAAATCAGTATTATTATTATTATTATTATTATTATTTTTCTTTCTTCTTTAGCATTATTATTTATGTAATTATTATTAATATTATGATATTAATATTAATTATATAATCTGTAAAGAAAGAAAATCGTACGAATTAGGTTGCAAGCATCCATCAGATTGTATGGGATTCTTGTTTTGGTCTTAAATCAGTTACCTGCCCATTGACAATTCACAGTACAATCCAAAACCCAGTACAAATCAGTGTCAATTATATTCATTCTTTATTTTTTCTGTACGATGGGAGGGATTCCTGTCGATCCAATTTGCTACAAAACAAACGAGATTATCAAGGATAGGAACACATTCAATCAACTACGACCTTTACTAATCCCAAACATCCTTCACAGTTTTTATTTTTATTTTTGAAATTAAGCTGTAACAGATGAAGAACACCTACGGTCCCTGTACCATTACTTTTTCCTCAAATACTCGAATTCAAATCAATTATCAAAATGTGTTAAAGCCATGTTGTTAGGATTCTTCCACTTAAAATGTCTGCAAAATTTAAAGCTTCAATTCATCTTATCCATCAAGAATTTCGAAGTCAAAGTTTTGGAAATAAAAAGTCAACATCAGTTCTTCAGCTAAATTCGGAGTTTCTGTAGCAAGTTGAGTCAAATTGATAATTTTTATGGTTTCTAGAGATAATTTGGAACATAATTCGTGTTATGACTTTTGGATAATACATTCATAAAAATCGAAATCATTTTTTTTTTCCTATCCCAACAGCGACGAGCAGAAGCAATTTGAATTTATTTATTTTATTTATTTATTTTTTTTTGTTACAAAACAATCACAAGTATATCGATTACCTTTAGTTTTATGAATCCAAACATCAATTTAATGTGTATTGATTTTGGTTGAGTTGTCCCTGATCGGTTGTTGCTGGGAAGGAGATGAAAGAAAAGGTAGAACAGAAAGGGCAAATTAAATAAATTGGTGAGGGTGTTAATATCAGAAATGAAACAGATGGACGGATGGTTGAGTCTATATGTGCGTATATGAGAGGTCTCGAGTTCGAGTCCCGTTTCGGGCAATTATTTTTACAAGTTAGATATTGAGGTAGTTTTCATTTACAAATTTATTTTTGTCATTTTTATTGTTATTATGATTACAATTATAATTATAATTATTATTATTATTATTATTATTATTATTATTATTATTATTATTATTATTATTATTATTATTATTATTGTTGCTATTAAAATTTTAGAACACTTATTATTAATACTAATACTAAGGCCATGAAATTTATTATCAACATTAATATAAATTATATCATTATTACTACTAGTATTATCAACTAAAAATTATTAGTATTATCATGACTAACATTATTATCATTATTAGTGTTATTGTCTTATTACGATCATCATCAATAATATGAATATAAACATGTTAACAACATTCGTGTTACGAAATTTATAATAAGAGCGTTACGATAAAAATTATGAAAAATGGTTATAATTAAATGAATACATGTACAATTATGAATACAATTATGAAATTAAGTTATAGAATCTGTAGTCATACGAAAGTATTAGTATTATTATTATTAGTAGTGTTATTATCATGGTAGTTATTAAGATAAGTATTAGTATAATTATTATTATTATTTATAAAATCATTATGTTTATAGTTATTATTATTAGTAGTATATTATCATTATAATAAAAAAAAAACTTTATTACTATTAATGATATTATATTACCAAATAAACTTTTTGTATATAAAATATACCTTTAGTAATATTACATATAAGTATTTATTAATCCTATTAACATTTTATGTATAAATATTCATATATATCAAATTAAATATTTTAATATAATACTAACCAAATATATATTAATATAACTATATAGATATTAATCATTATGAATATATACACAAATTAATTATATAAATTAAGACATAATAAATAAATTTGTTCGAGTACAATTATGTGTATTAATATATACATACCAATGATATAGGTTCGTGAATCCGAGACCAACCCTACACTTTTGTTTAATATCGTTATATGTATTTTTACTACAAAATACAGTATGGTGAGTTTCATTTGTTTTTTTTACTCTTTACATTTTTGGGCTGAGAATACATGCAAATGCTTTATTAAATGTTTTACAATATTTATATGTGTGAGTTTCATTACTCCCTTTTTAAATGCTTTTGCAATATATATTTTTGGGACTGAGAATACATGCGCTGCTTTTATAACTGTTTTACGAAATGGACACAAGTAATTGAAACTACATTATATGGTTGAATTATCGAAATCGAATATGCCCCTTTTTATTAAGTCTGGTAATCTAAGAATTAGGGAACAGACACCCTAATTGACGCGAACTCTAAAGATAGATCTATCGGGCCCAGCAAGCCCCATCCAAAGTACCAGATGCTTTAGTACTTCAAAATTATATCATGTCCGAAGTAGGATCCCGGAATGATGGGGATATTCTTATATGCATATTGTGAATGTCGGTTACCAGGTGTTCAATCCATATGAATGATATTTTTGTCTCTATGCATGGGACGTATGTTTATGAGAAATGAAACTATGAAATCTTGTGGTCTATTAAAATTTATGAAATGATTATTTATGTTAAACTAATGAACTCACCAACCTTTTGGTTGACACTTTAAAGCATGTTCATTCTCAGGTACGAAAGAAATCTTCCGCTGTGCATTTGCTCATCTTAGAGATATTATTTGGAGTCATTCATGACATATTTCAAAAGACGTTGAATTCGAGTCGTTGAGTTCATCAAGATTATTATTAAATCAATTATAGTAAGATATATTACGAAATGGTATGCATGTTGTCAACTTTCGATGTAATGAAAGATTGTCTTTTCAAAAACGAATGCAATGTTTGTAAAATGTATTATATAGAGGTCAAGTACCTCGCGATGTAATCAGCTGTTGTGAATCGTTTATAATCGATATGGACTTCGTCCGGATGGATTAGGACGGGTCCTTTCAAATATAAACCTTAAATCTTAGAATCTAAACCCTAAACCCTAAACTTAAACCCTAAATCTAAACCCAAAACCCTACACTCTAGAATCTAAACCCTAACCTAAATCCTAAACCCTAAAATCTAAACCCTAAATCTGAACCCAAAACCCTAAACCTAAACTCTAAATCCTACACCCTAAATCTAAACCTTAAACCCTAACCTAAACCCTAACAAAAATACTAAAGCCTAAGGGTATGTTTGGCAAAGAGCTTTTAGGAACTTTTTGGAGCTTCTAGCTTTTAACGTTTAAGAAAAAGCTCCTACTTGTTAAATAGCTTCGTTTGGTAAACACAACTTAAAGCTTTTAGTGGGATTGAAATAGCTCCAAAAAGCTCTTTATTGAAACGCTATAGAAACTAGCGTTTAAATGGAACATGAGCTTTTGGTGACGTACTTTACTTTAATACCCTCTTAAAGTTGTCTCACGTAAATCCAACAGTTAGGGGTATCCAATTTCAATTTCAATATATAGATATATCAATTTCTAAACATGTATCGTATACAAACATATATTGTATTGTATTTAAATTTATAGGTTTGTCTTTGCATACATTGTTGTTGCTCGTAAAGTTGATGATTAAAAAAAGCATAAGTGTTTTTCGTATTAGAGTTGATACTTTAATTTGAATGCACGTCATTAATGATTTAGTTTGCAATAATCGTTGAACATCCAAATTACATACCACGAGATGAGCTTAATGATGTTAATAATCACGACACACGCACCGAAGAACAATTTGAAGGAAGAAGGAATGAGATTAAACATGTTCGTAACAATATTGCTACTTCAATATGGAATGATCCAATTTCAATTTCAATATATAGATATATCAATTTCTAAACATGTATCGTATACAAACATATATTGTATTGTATTTAAATTTATAGGTTTGTCTTTGCATACATTGTTGTTGCTCGTAAAGTTGATGATTAAAAAAAGCATAAGTGTTTTTCATATTAGAGTTGATACTTTAATTTGAATGCACGTCATTAATGATTTAGTTTGCAATAATCGTTGAACATCCAAATTACATACCACGAGATGAGCTTAATGATGTTAATAATCACGACACACGCACCGAAGAACAATTTGAAGGAAGAAGGAATGAGATTAAACATGTTCGTAACAATATTGCTACTTCAATATGGAATGATCGTCATTAATAATTTAGTAGTATTATATATGTTTTCAGTTATTAGTAGTATTATATATGTTTTCGGTTATTTGGTAATGACTATGTTTTATTAAACTAAAATAATGATATTTAAGTATTTTTTCTAGTGTCCATTTTTGTCATTTTACTTATTTTATAACAGCTCCAGCTACTTTGCCAAACAATTAAATACATTTAAAAAGCTTCAGCTAAACGCTTGCAGCTAAACGCCTGCCGCTTCCAGCTAGTTTTGGCAAACATACCCTAACCCTAAAAGAACTTACACGAATTATTGCATCCATCCTCAAAATACATATGCTTAAAATACTTATATAATGGGTCTTACCATTACAACATATTTATATATATGTTATTTTTATTTATTTTTTATTTTTTAAAAAGCATTTATATTTATATTTATATATATGTTATAACGGAGTAGGAATAAATTTTAACATATGCAAAAACCTTGTGGATCCATCAACCATACCTTCCCCAAGGCTGATAATTTCAGTTTCAATGTCGAGAGCTCTATAAACACTGCTATAAACCCTCGACATTCTGACAATGAAATCCCAAAGTAATGCAACTTATAGAGCTACAATTTACATTAAATTTAACTTTTCTAACACAAAATAGTGATTAAAAGCACATTTTCATATAAATTTAGGCATACCTTGTCCAATTTCTTAAACGAATCAGCCCTTCAGGGTAACCACGATTTAAGAGCTTCACCTGTTCCATCAATCATCCAAGTCAAAACTCATCACATATACTTTTACGACCTAGTGTTGATCCCAAAACTATAATATCCACCATATTATGAACAATCATATGACGTTTACCATCATAAATGAGGCAACTTTATACATATGATCAATCATATACTAAGATGGTATAACATATAAACAAAAGCAGTCGCATCAGTAAACAAAAGTAGCCCGTATTGATTTGGCTAACCACATTAAATTCATGAGGCAATAAATTATAAATGTATCTTACTACTATTAGGTACCCATTATCTTACAAATTCGAGGATTGCAAAAAGAAAAAGAAAGTTAGCCATAATTTTGTTTAACTGAAAGTCTAAAAAAGTTGAAATTCGAATCCAAATAATAGGACATGAGAAAACATATATAATTGAAATTATCACTTAATCAACCTGCTATATATTATTATTATTATCTAGCTAGTGTTTTTGGGTCAGGTTACCGAATGAGTTTTTTTTTTTGGTTCACCAAACCAACAACCAGAACAAAAAGCACGTACAGTTGATAAAACCTGCCTAAAAGCAGCAGAAAACAACACAAAAGGCGGTGGACTCGAAGACAACACACCAAAACAACAAACAAATTCTCAAAATGACATGTTAAAATCGAAATTATATTGACCTAAAAACACCCGTTGGCATAATAATTTGATTAGATTAGAAAGTCAATCAGGTTTACTTTTATTTATTTAAGGTTAACAACAGGTTTACCATAACTCTTAAGTGTATCCTCTTCGTCGTCTTCGTATAAAACCTTACCTTTATAAACCAGCCTCTGTTGTCCAGCTGGTACTTCACAACTCTTTTCGATAACCAACTTGAAAAGATCAACAGACGCCTCCAGGCTAACCTTTGACGGTGAAACTCGACCCATTTAAAATCGGTACATTAAGGCTCACTGTGGGTTTTAATGCAATACATGTACCTGCAAACTCACATTAAGAGTTTTATTATTAAGATTAAGATACATGTACCTGCAAACTCACAACGAGTATAGGATAACAACACATCATTATTACATTTTAGATTCTAATCCTAACGATATTCAGGCATAAAATGATTTTTTTCTTACTCTTATTGATGATTGATGAAGTGTTATCCTATGCTTTAGGGCACACAAACTTATATTTATACTGACTAGTGTAGCTTAAACATGTATAGGTAAACAAATAAGAGATAAAATATGAACTAACAAATTAAGTAACAACAAAAGACCTTTGCTTTCTCGGTGAAATGATGTAGCGACACATGAAAGCCCCTGTTGTTCCGGATCAAAAGAACAAGACGTAACCATGGGTCCTGACAACGAATTAGAGTACTAATATGAGGCAATACAAGAAATCAAATAGAACACACAACATTACAACATCAGAAGCGAAGAACATATAACACAACAAAAGAAACATGATAAACCATATTAGACCTAACCTTTCACCATCCTCAATAGCCTTAAAAGTTTGTCGATAACGAATCGTAGGGGCAAAAGAAGAAATTAAACCCTATCCTTTCATCATCAGCAACAGATAACATCGACGATAGCAGTCTTCCCTTTCCATTAAGATGGATTCAATGAATAATATACAACTTAAGTGTAACCTATAATAATATATACACTAAACAAACGATATATGCTCAAGGCTGGACCCTCGGACAAACAATAGTCACATTTCATTATACAATCTTACCTGATTTTCTCCAAATCTTTAGGAGTATTCTGGTTTTCAAGGGGACTCGGCTCAACATGAAGCCTGTAATCTGGCCCAAAATACTCGTAATACTCATTATAAGGCAGCTTATTATCAGGTTCAACACCTACTGCAACTGCTGTCTGTAATTTATTTATAAAAAAATACTCAATCGTCAATACAACTTCTTTATATACATATATACACGCACACATGAAGAAAAACGGCTAATTTTGGTGATGAAACCTATAAACCCTAATTAAAACGACTAATTTAAACTCACAATCGATCTGTATTTTTAGCATAACAAAACATAATTTTAATTAAAGTGATTTCTAATGAACCTGTTGAAATCGATATGTACCTGTATGAATTGATAGAGAATCGCTATGAATTAGTTTATTGGTAGCGGATGGAATGATACGACTGAATGAAAAGATTTAGAAGGGTAATTATGAAAGGGTTTAGATTACCCGTGTTTTTTGATGATAAAGAAAAGGAATACCTCAATACATCTGATGAGATTACACTTGTGTTTAATAGATGCGGGATCTTCTTTCTGGCCAAATTCGCCATCGCCATTGTTAAAGGAAAAAGAGGGAATGTAAACCCTAACATAATGAATTATATGGTGATGAACGAATCCAGAGGAAGAGGATGAACGTCTGGGTTTTTTGTCACGTATGGAGAGCTAGGGTTGAAGGGTGTCAAATAAACTCACAATGTTTGAAACCCCTAATTTCTAATTTTCAAAGAAGCTTCCGTGTTTATTTTAATTTGAAGGGTATTAAGGACAAATAACTTAGTTAATGGTGATTTATTAGCTAATTTTTTAGTATATGATTAAGGACCGTTGGATTAAGGGTATTAAAATGTAATTTTCTAATCTAATGATAATTAAGGGGGTTTTGAAAACATTTATTAGCTAATCGAGACTCTCTTTTAATGTATATAGTGATTACAATAAATTTTTTAACCATTATTTTATGATATGGGTTGTATTTTATCTAATTATTATTTTATTGTTTGATTGAAAAATTAATTTAAACTAGTGAAATGACCCGTGAAATCACGGGTTTGTTTAAACGAAATAATTTAATGACATGTTTTAGGTATTAAGTGAATGTAAATGCTAAATTCATTTATTTTAATGACCCGCTTGACTAAGAAACTTGTCGTTATTTTTACAAATATATAGAGACATTTATTTTTGCATACATATGCAACGTAATTAATTTCGTAAAAAGAATCAATATTTGAATATTAATAATATAATAATAATTATAATTATTATATTAAAAGTATATAATAATAATAAAGTTTGCTCAAAGTTGAATATTTGTATTTTTAATAATAATAATAATAATTATTATTATTATTAGTAATAATAAATGTCTTTTAAATTTTTTTAGAAAATTAAAATTACAATTTATGAGAGATTAGTATTTCTTTTTATAAAAGATTTCGTATTATTTTTTTAATTAAATTAATATATAATTATGACATCATTATTATGAAAATTAAAGAGTAATTAGTTTAATTATGACATCATCATTTTAAAGTTTTATATGACTATATAGATTCAAGTTATAAGATATAGTTTTGTACATGTAAACAAATTTTTTTACCCCTACGGCAACACGCGGTCTTCCTTAGACAGTGATTAAATCAGCGTCAAGTAGACGCATGAGATGAGCTTTATAGGCTTTGACAACGAGGGATGGAATTAAAGCAGCGTCACACACTAATGCTTAAAAACGTTAGTCATGTTTCCAACAAAAGCCAACAAAGTCGTTTGATTATATTGCTCAATCAAATTTACAAGGATATAATCATATTATTAAATTACTTTTTATTTTTTATTTTTTATCATCCAATCAATCAGATTTTACCATATCACCCTATAAATATTTGATACAAAAATTTGAACTTTTGAATTAATGAAGCTCGAATACAGTAATAGTCAAAAACTCACTTTTCACAAAAAAGAGCATCATTTACTTCTGACCTCACAGTCAAGGGCTAATAGCAGTAACTAGTTAATTTTACAAGTAGAAGTCATCAGGGGCGATTTTATGAAGGGACAAGCGGGGGCAGCCGCCCCCAGTGAATTTGCAATTTTCAGTGTAAAAATTTTGGATTTTTCGACTTTGCCCCTGGTGGATTTTTTTTTTTTGCCCCAAAACCTTCAAATTTTGTCCAAAAATCTCTAAATTTTACCCCAAAACCTTCAGATTTTGCTCACAAACCTTCAAATTTTGCCCCAAAACCTCCATAATTTGCCTAAAAACCTCCATTTTTTGTCTTAAAACCTCCATATTTTGCCCAAAAAAATTGCTACGGTTTTAATTTTTTTTTGCCCCCAGTAAAAAAAAAATCCTGGTACCACCACTGGAAGTCATCATAGTATTATAATTGATATTTTAAGTTCACTTTATTTTACCATGAAAATGCATAGCACATAAATCATATACATACACAATCACATATCTCAGAGATAGATAAAGATATATTTATTTTATAGATTATAGATATAGATAATGATATTTGATTTAATAAACGTAATAAACGATTTTATACATATATAAAATATACAGTAAATTTCTTAAACCTAACCCTTAAAATAAAACAATTATCCATTAAACTTCCTTTAATTACGGATTTGGTTCCTAATCAAGTATTCAAGCTAATTAAAATTAATTGGTTCACGCACAAGTCTTTTGCTCCAGCTATACATTTAATTAAGTACGTACAATCATTTCCATAATATCTGTCGATCTATATTCTATCATTATCATTATCATTATCATTATCTTCATTATCTTAATATATACTTGCTCTGCAAGTATCTAGTTTCCCAATTTTCACTCCACGTGTACATTTCTATCATTCAACACACATATGGTCCCACAAGTCACGTTCACATTGGTTAAAAAAACATTTCATGACCTTTAATTTCAAAAAGTAGCTCCAGAATGACTAGACGGTGTTTGAAAATGAGTAGATAGATAGACAGATGATTACATACAAAAAGAAAAAAGAGGGGTAGAAGTTGTCAAAAAGCATAAACTTTTGGGGTGATATTATAAAATATTCAAATTGGAAACAAATCAGTGTCATTGGCGATCACGACTTGTTCGGTTGGTTGTGATTATAACCGACTTCGACGCCATTGGTTAGTTTATTATATAAACAACGCTCATTTCATTTTTTTAATTTAAATTAAATTACTCAATAAAAATACGTAAAAGCCTCTGAAACCCTAGAGAATCCAGTAAGAAATTTCAAATTAACAGAGACGAAAGTTGATTCATTCGGTAAGAAAAATAATCGATCAAGGTAATTCTTCTTTTTTCTTGGTTTATTAAATCAAAATCAATGAATTGAATGACTGTGAATTTGT
The DNA here is from genome assembly GCF_046630445.1 of Rutidosis leptorrhynchoides. NCBI lineage: Eukaryota > Viridiplantae > Streptophyta > Magnoliopsida > Asterales > Asteraceae > Rutidosis > Rutidosis leptorrhynchoides. The sequence goes on from NC_092335.1 coordinate 96,648,056, forward strand.
AATTCTTTATTTGTTAATTGATTGATTATTGTTAATTGATTGATTATTGTTTCATTGATTATAATGATTCAGGAAATGGAAAATTGTTCACTTATTTGTCTGTTTTGATCAAGATTAATTATAAGTTTTGATTATGGTGTGGAAAAATGCGTAAAGAAATTAGGTATATAGAGATCAGATATTAAATAAAATAATAAAATAATAATAATATATTCCGTGAAAATTACGCAGAAGAAGGTAGAAATTTGTATTGCGTTTACCTTGACTTGATGTGATGATGTTAATGGCTTAAAAGCTTTTCTTGTTACATGCATCGAAGAGTTGCGGAAGGTTCAATGCAAGTATATCAATTATATATTTATAAAATATATATTTTATATATTTATAATATATATTTATATGTATATGTATATCCATATATATGAGATAAAGATAGAAGATATATTTTTTATATAAAAACGAATCTTGCGCGCACTTATAAATTCTCTATAAATCGATTATTAGTTTATTTACAATATCAAAGGTGCCGATCAAAATTCGAAAACGTCTGGTAAGTTCTTTTATTCACTGTATTTTGGATCATGTTAATGCATGATCGATCAATCAATTATTTAACGATTACACTAATATTTGATAATAATAACATGAAATTATGTATATACGTTAATCTCTGTATGCATGAAGATATCGTTAGGGTTTGTTTTTTTTATCATCATCAGTTAAAATCATCTGTTTTATTTTATTCCTTGATTTTTAGGCTGTATCGTGATTGAGAAACCCTAATTGATTTTTTTTGTAATTACTTTACACGTTCTTTTACAGACATTCATGCAATAATTCGATATATAATAGAGTAATATATATATATATTGTTTTTTCATTTATCAATTTTTATTCTTTTTTTGTTTTTTTGGGTGTTTGTGTTTGTTTGAATTTTAAAACAGACTGTTTATTGTGATCAGCTGTTTGTAGGGTATTAAATTGAAAATGGAAAACGAAGAGGAAGTTCATAGTGATGGATCTTTTGAATTAGTCAATATCGATGAGTATGAGAGTGAGCTGGAACTTATGGCTGATGTTGTATCTAACAACATGGTATGGTTCTAATTTATCGACATTCGTTTATGGCTTTTATATGTATACACTGTTGTTCTTGGTGTAGGTGATTCAAAATTGCATGTTGATCTTGTTTACTTTTGTATGATTCGAGATTCGGATGGCAATTTGGATCTTATTAAGCTGTTATGTTAATAACTTGATGTTATATTGCTGTAACTTTTGAAGAAATTGGTGTAACTGAATGACTTGTAATATATTTTAATTTGTTATTTTGATTTTTGGTTTCGTTTCAGGAGTTTTCGGATGGTTCGTATGATTTTCTTTGCTCCGAAGTATCTGAAACAGATACTATAACTGAGGGAGTTGCTGAAATTGATCTCGACAATAATCAATCAGAAGGAGATTCTGAAATCAATAGTGAAGCAAATTCTGATGATACAGAAGGGGATGTTTCGGAGTTTAGTAATGAAACAAATTCTGATTCTGATTTAGAAATTCAACCGAGTCCAAAAAAGGTACGACTTATATTACGTTCTGCTTATAAATGTTTCGTATATAAGCCGGATTCCTAATCTTGTAGGTGTATGTCTAAATTGTATGTCTTTAGTCATCACTTGGTATAAATTTGCTATATAATCTGTATTAAATGTGTCACAACCTTTTGTATTTTTGTTGATAATTGTTTAAGTGATTCTTGTCTAATGATCAATTTGTTATAGATGTTAATGTTGTGTGTCTTCTTTTTCATAGATCAATGTATGCGTTACTGAAATTAGCATTATCGTGAATAATGTAAATGATTTTTAAGAATCTTAGGCTGGCCTTTAGCGTAAATTACTCTACTTTTTATAAAGATTAGCAAAGGTCAAGGCGCGTATGGATTAAAAAATCTGTATTTAGTGACTGTAAACTTAATTAAGAAACAGAACAGTTTATACTATTTTATATGCTAGCATCAGCATCAGCATCAGCATCAGCATCAGCATCAGCATCAGCATCAGTATCAGTATCAGTATCAGTATCAATATCAGTATCAGTATTAATATCAGTTTATACTATTTTAAGTTACATTTGTTACAATAATCTAAACTGGAATTGTGATTCTTTTGTATATATGTGCTTGTGACGTTAAATTTATATCTTCTCCGCTTCCTCATTTGTTAAATTGCAGGGTAAAAAACGCAACTTGATGACTATGCTGCTTGAGAACCCGAATCTGGACGTGCTATATAAGGATCCGGATTTGAACTTCAGTGAATTCCTTTTAAAAGAGGCGGCAAAAAGCCACATCATTCCTTACCTTCCCGCCAAATCTTTAGCTCGGTCTCGACTTGTCTCGAAAGAATGGAACCGGTGGATTTCAGGCCCGTTTTTCGCTCACATCCAAAGTCAACACTTCAGAAAAACCTCTGGTTTTTTTCAAAATAAGGCTGAACATTCTACTCATTCCAGTTTCTTCCAAAATTATCCGGAAGATTCTACGCATTTCATCTCACTCGAGCATTCTGCTTATGGTGTTCCGTCCCCTTCACTAAGTTTCATCCCTCGTCGCGTTTCGGTACGAAGCTCTTGCAACGGGTTACTTTTATGCCAAGATTTAGATGAACTGAGTAAATACATTGTCTGTAACCCTGCAAATCAGAAGTGGGTCAAAATCCCACCTTCGAGTTATTACCATGGTGAAAAACCCAAAATCGTGCTCGCGTTTGAACCCTCTTCTTTAAACTTTGAACCATGCTATAAAGCTGTATGCCCGTTTTCTCTTCCAGATCTTACTGACGGACCCATTGTCTACTTTGACATCTATGATTCAAAGACTCAATCTTGGAGAGTGTCGGATATGATTTGTGTCGACATGACCGAATCTGAGCTGGAAAGTGAAGGGCTTTTTGTTAATGGGGTTGCGTACTGGGTAACGACAGGTGGCGTGTTATTAGCTTTTGATCTGAAGAACGAGATATATGGGCTTCAAACCATCCCTTTTAGTGGTGGTTCGCTGTCGAAGATCAGTGGTGAAATATGCTATGTGAAAGCTCAACATCATCATGTTTCAAGATCATGCTCTTTGGATGTTTATGGCGGTGGTTTTATGTCCCTGAAAAAGACCATCAAGTTTAAACTTCCTGTTATTCCTAAAAAGTCTTCCATCAAAGCTTCCAACTATAGCTATGGAGTTGAAGATGATTATGTGATGGATTGTGTGGTTTTGGCTAATTCATGTGATGACGTTATTGCTGTTACAATGGAGATGTCGAATGGGCGGTTTGTTCTTTATGCTTATCACGTGAATGATCAAAAGGTTGAAGGACCATGGCATCTAAAAGGCTCTCGGGACGTGTTTCCTTATGTGAGTAGCCTCGTCCCTCTAACTGGCTAAGGATTCGTCGTTTCTTTTTGAAATTGCATTTTTTGTTTTCAGATTGGTTTTGTTCATATTAGAACCTGGGATATGTGAATTGGTTTGAGATGTTTTTTTTGTTAATTTTGACATGGATATGGATATTTTTTCTATGATGAAGTAAATGTTTCTTTTGTGGTGTTTATTGTCATTTTGACATGGGTGAAAGGGTGGCTTGTTACTCAAAATGGGTAGCCTGCTGAATGCACATTCAAAATTGTCTTCTCATTCTATTGAAATTTAAAAATTACTGCTTTATTTATGAATGTTCTGATTCAAAGAGAGATATTTGAGTAAATTTTATTGATTCTGTAGCTTAACAGGTAAAATAAGTTGACAGGCAAATGGGCAATACAGTAAATTTCTTGAGTGCTTAGCACAGGTAAAGGTAGTTGACAGTTAATACGGTAAAGTTTTAGTCTTTTAGGGGCTACTCTCAAATGGTGCAATTCTGTTAAGTCTTTTTAGTTTGCAAATATGCATTCATATAAAAGTTTGTTTTTGCGATACTGTGATTTACAATGCTTTAAAGAGTCTATATGATATATGATTAATGATTCAGCATTCACAAATCTGATGTGACAAAGCTGCTTGCAATTTCACGTTTTCCCCTGCCCCCTGCCTAGATGGCACACACCATGTACACATTGTAACCATTGTGTCTCGATCGAACTCCATACGTGATTTGAATAGTTGCATCCTAATTAACGGGATATTCGCCAAAATACACTTTTTAAAAAAGTTTTCAATGAAAATACACCGTTTTAAAAAAAATTGTCAATATACACCATTTGGTAGACCAAAGTGTTGGTCGACCACCATATATCTTGGTTGACCACCTCATTTTTCAAGGTGGTCGACCAAGCTTCATTGAGTCTCCGGTCGACTACCATGTAAACATGGTCGACTACCTCTCATTTTTTCATGGTCGACTACCCCCACAAGAAACAAGGCGGGCGACCCAACCCATGGTCGACTACCAAAAATTGGTATATATGGAAATGAAATAATAAATAATAATATACATACCCCAATAAACATGCTTCTTGGTTAGTCGACCTGCATCTTCACATCATAATAAATAATAATATACGTACCCGCATTCTCTTAGTTAGTCGACCTAAATAATAATATGCGTACCTGCATTCTTCTTCTTTCCCGAAATCCAAAGAAATGTTCACAGAAAAAGCTGTGTGAACGAGTAATATTATATTACTTTATTACTTAATAATTTTATTATTTAATGTTTGATGCAGTATTTAATTTAATTGGATGTGTGTGAAAGTGGTTTACTAGATAGTCATGTATGTGGAACTCACTCTACATTAGTCATGTATGGTTATATCAGATAATCATGTATGTGGAACGTACCCATCAATTTTTTGTGGTGGTCGACCAAGAAAGTGGTCGCCCCTTTCATTTTTTGATCGACTACCTTGAAAAATGAGGTAGTCGACCACACTATAGGGTATACGACCAAATTGTAGGTCGACTTAATGGTGTAATTTGCCAATTTTTTTTAAATAAGTGTATTTTGTTAGAAAACTTTGAAAAATAGTGTAATTTTGGCAATTCCCCCTAATTAACATCACAAGAGAAACAATTACTTCATCATAGACTCTGCATGTCACCACCAATTCTTAGTGCTCCTAGTCATTTTAATGTAACCCTCTTATAAAACTTAACAAATTAGACACAAATTATTGGTACAAAAATATAGTAGTAAGTTAATAAATAGAAATAATGTCTCAAAACCAAAGGAAAAAAACCATCTCACTTGCTAAGCATGTGGAACCAAAATAGAAAAGTTACGAAAAACTAGGTGATGGGATCAATAAAGAAAATGATGGCACAACGGAACAGTAATTGGGCGACCAATCAGGAGCCTCAAAAACATGGTTCGATATCATTAAAGGTTGAAAGCATACAGACGAAATCGGTATCAACTTCTCAAACTCGATTGTATGTAATGTGGGAAACGGAAATAAAACCTCATTTTGGCGTGACAATTGGTCTGTAACTTGTAGTGACCCGAACTTTTCCATATTTATATATATTAAATGAAATTGTTATTTACATGATTAAGTGTTTCCAATATGTTAAGCAATCAAACTTGTTAAGACTTGATTAATTTAAATAGGTTTCATATAGACAATTGACCACCCAAGTTGACCGGTGATTCACGAACGTTAAAACTTGTAAAAACTATATGATTGTTATAAAAGTAATAATTGGATGATAATTTTATTATTATTATAGATATTGCATAGTATATTTTTTTGAGTATAAATAGGTGTGTTGAGTTAGAGTTTATGGTATGTATTTTTTGGTTAACAAAAACACTCTCTCTCTCTAGATTCCAAATGCCACTAAACTCTCATTGTACATTTTTCTATAAATAAAAAACCAATTACTCATACCTTTTGTTCAACCTTTGTTTTCTCCGTTTTACAGTATCTCTATCTCTATATACCTTCTACAGTCAAGAACCACTAAAGGTAGTTATAAGCCTACTGAATTATAACACGTTATCAGCACGATTATCTCAACATTTATACTAAATATGGTTGGCTCTGCCACCTAACTAATATATGATCGACACTGTCGCCTAATTTACATTTATGTTATCTAACATTTATTTATGTATACTAACATTTACATTTATGTTATCTAACATTTATTTATGTATACTAACATTTACAGTTATGTTCACTAACATTTATATTTATGTTATTTAAGTTATATATGATCGGTTATACCACCTGAATTATATTTTCTGTAATCTAACTCTTATTAACTTCACTAACATTTATATTTATGTTATTTAAGTTATATATGGTCGGTTATACCACCTGAATTATATTTTCTGTAATCTAACTCTTATTAACTTCACTAACATTTATATTTATGTTAATAAGACCTCATGATTGTACGCAACACGTCATTTGACAACACGGTACTTTATGTACGCAACACGTCATTTGACAACACGGTACCATGGGTCGAGATTAATTCCGATCAATACGAATACGATGGGGTCTTTATATGTTATCTAACATTTATGATTACTTATGCAATTAATCATTATTTATTTCATGCATACTAATGTTTATTCTTAAATTTATAATCTTAAAAGTTAAAATAAAAAAAGTAGTTTGTATTTTTATTAAAAGTAAATCTTAAAAGTTAAAATAAAAAAGTAGTTTGTATTTTTATTAAAAGTAAATCTTAAAAGTTAAAATAGAAAAAGTAGTTTGTATTTTTATTAAAAGTAAATCTTAAAAGTTAAAAAAAAAAAAAGTAGTTTGTATTTTTATTAAAAGTAAATCTTAAAAGTTAAAATAGAAAAATAGTTTGTATTTTTATTAAAAGTAAATCTTAAAAGTTAAAATAAAAAAAGTAGTTTGTATTTTTATTAAAAATAAATCTTAAAAGTTAAAATAAGAAAAGTAGTTTGTATTTTTATTAAAAGTAAATCTTAAAGGTTAAAATAAGAAAAATATATTATAATAATATATATTATAACTTAATATATATTATAATAATATCATTAATAATATAATATAATATGAACCTATATTCCCTTATGATTTTATTATTTGTAATCATACCATTATTCCTTTGTTTACTACTTATGAATCTAAACTAATTCTAATTGCATGTTGTTATTTATCTACGAAAAAAAAATATTATGATTATGATTTATGTTGTTCATCTTTCTGAAAATAGAAAATGTCAAACTTATCAAAGCTTGAGTTTGATGCCTTAGACGTATCGGGAACAAACTACACATCATGGGTTATGGACGTAGAAATAAATCTTGGATCATTGGGTATTCTAGAAACTTTAAAAGAAAATAATACTTGTTCCGATCAAGATAAATTAAAATCAATTGCTTTTATTCGCAAACATATTGATACCACCTTAAAACATATGTTTCTCACTATCAAAGATCCACATGTTTTATGGGAAAGTATCAAGAGTAGATTCGATAATCAAAAGGAAATATTACTTCCAGCTGCGAGGGAAGAATGGAGAAATCTAAGGTTCCAAGATTTCAAAAAGGTAAGTGAATACAGCTCGGTCATGTTCAAGATCCATTCAAAGCTTCAATTCTGTGGTCAAGAAATAAGTGATGCTGATATGATGGAGAAAACTTTCTCCACAATGCATTCTGCAAATATAACTGTGCAAGAAAATTTAAGATTGCAGAATTATAAAACTTTTTCCAAACTTCAAACTTATCTCTTAGTTGCAGAAGTTAATAAAGAATTACTAATGAAAAATCAAGAATCTCGTCCTACCGGTGCGCTAGCATTTCCTGAAGCTAATGCTATTAACAATAATAATAATAATAATAATAATAAAAGAAGAAATGCACATGGACGAGGGCGTGGAAGAGGTCGTAGCCATATTGGCCAAAACCATCATCATGGAAATTACCATAACAATAATAAAAATCATAACTATGTTCGAAATCACCCTTATGGTAATGGTCGTGGTGGTGGTCGTGGTCGTGGTGGTCGTGGTGGTCGTGGACAAAGAAATAATAATCCACAAAATTATAAAATCCAAACACCATACAATCCCACAAATCACAATGTTGAAGAAGGCTCTTCAAAGAATGTTGAAGATTCTTGTTACCGATGTGGTAAAATTGGCCACTGGTCTAAAAACTGCCGAACAAATCAGCATTCTGTTAATCGGTATCAAGAATCCCTAAAGGAAAAAGGAAAAGAAGCAAATCTTGTGGATGACCTTGATACAAAAATCACTGAGCCAACTTGTGACTACTTTAATGAATAAATTTCTAATATCTATATATATATATATATAGATATCCTATTATATGTTCTCGTTAAATAAATGGTTGTAGATTTTCAATCTACACCATATCTAGTTTATTACATATTTCCTTATTATGTGCTATCGTTTGTAACATGTTTTGAATGTAATATATTGATGAATTATATACTCATTATTTGTTTCTCATATTTTTTTTTGAAGTTCATGATGTATACTGCTGGAGTAAAAAATCAGTCAAATGGTGGAGATATTTGTATTGCAGACAGTGGTGCCACTCACACCATACTCAAATCTAAAAAATATTTCACAGACTTGAAAGCAACGGAAGGAACTATACATACTATATCAGGTCCTGTGGACTTAATAAAAGGAATGGGAAAGGCAAAATTCATGTTACCAAATGGTACGAATTTTCTGATAAATAATGCCTTATTTTCTCCCATGTCAAAGAGAAATTTGTTAAGTTTCTCTGACATATACCAAAATGGATATGATTATCAGTCAGTGACAACAGAAAATGAAAAATATTTAAGTATCACTGATAAGAATCGTGTAATTGAAAAACTACCAAGACTTCATTCTGGTTTACATTATACACATATAAATGTACCTGAAGTAAATGTGGTAGTTAAAGAAAAATTATGTGATCCTGTAATGATCAGTTTGTGGCATGAGAGATTAGGTCACCCAGGATCAACAATGATGAAAAGAATAATACAAAATACACATGGACATCCATTGGCGGATCAAAGGATCCCTCATGATGCACTTATCCCATGTACATCATGCTCACTTGGAAAGTTGATAATAAGACCATCACCTCTTAAGGTTGAAAAAGAATCACCAATGTTTCTTGAAAGAATTCAAGGTGATATATGTGGACCAATTCATCCACCATGTGGACCATTTAGATATTTTATGGTTCTAATAGACGCATCTAGTAGATGGTCTCATGTTTGTCTATTATCAAGTCGAAATATGGCATTTGCAAAATTTCTTGCTCAAATTATTAAATTGAGAGCACATTTCCCTGATTATACTATTAAAAGGGTGAGACTAGATAATGCCGGTGAGTTTACGTCTCAAGCATTTAATAACTTTTGCATGTCTATTGGGATTATTGTTGAACATCCCGTTGCCCATGTGCATACACAAAATGGTTTAGCTGAATCATTAATTAAACGATTGCAGCTAATAGCTAGACCATTGATAATGCGAACAAAACTCCCAGTATCTGTATGGGGCCATGCAATTTTGCATGCTGCAACATTGATTCGCATTAGACCAAGCGCAAGTCATACATATTCTCCTTTGCAACTTGCTTTTGGTCATCAGCCAAATATTTCCCACCTTAGAACATTTGGTTGTGCGGTTTATGTCCCTATCGCACCACCACAACGCACTAAAATGGGTCCTCAAAGAAGGATGGGAATATATGTTGGATATGAAACATCTTCAATAATAAGATATATTGAACCCATGACGGGTGATGTTTTTACAGCACGTTTTGCTGATTGTCACTTTAATGAAACATTATTCCCTAGATTAGGGAGAGAAATAAAAAATAAAGAAAATGATGTTTCATGGTGTGAACCTCAATTAATGTATCTTGATCCTCGCACAAAAGAATGCGAGATCGAAGTTCAAAAAATAATGCATATGCAAGAACTTGCAAATAAATTGCCTGATGCATTTACAGATACAAAAAAGAGTGACTAAATCATATATACCAGCAGCAAATGCTCCAGCTCGAATTGAAATTCCAAAAACTGGCAATAATGTTATTCTTGAGTCTTTGCCACGCCAGAAACGTGGGAGACCAATTAGTTCCAAAGATAAAAATCCTCGGAAAAGAAAATCAGCTGATAATGAGGTAAAAGAAAGTGTTCAAGAAGAACTACAAATCAATACTCCTTCTGCAGAGGAGATTGATGATGTCAATACGGAATTTTCAATCAATTACGCACATTCAAAAATATTATGGAACCGAAATGAAATGAAAAATCTTGATGAGATATTTTCATATAATGTTGCATATGACATCATGAATGATGATGATGATCCAGAACCAAAATCTGTCATGGAATGTCAAAATAGACATGATTGGGATCATTGGAAAGGAGCAATACGAGCTGAATTTGAATCACTCAATAAAAGAAAAGTTTTCGGATCTATCATTCTCACACCTAAAGATGTGAAACCTGTGGGATATAGATGGGTTTTTGTGCGAAAAAGAAATGAGAAAAATGAAGTTACAAGGTATAAAGCTAGACTTGTAGCTCAAGGTTTTTCTCAAAGACCGAGAATTGATTATGAGGAAACTTATTCTCCTGTTATGGATGCAATTACTTTTAGATACTTAATCAGCCTGGCAGTTTCTGAAAATTTAGAAATGCATCTCATGGATGTTGTGACTGCTTATCTTTATGGATCACTTGATAGTGATATATATATGAAGATACCTGAAGGATTTAAGGTATCAGAAGCAACCAATGCAAAACCCAAAGAAATGTACTCAATCAAGTTACAAAGGTCTTTATATGGGTTGAAACAATCGGGTCGCATGTGGTATAAACGATTAAGTGATTACTTGATAAGCAAAGGGTATACCAATAATCTTATTTGCCCATGTGTTTTCATTAAGAAAACAACATCCGGATATGTGATCATAGCTGTTTATGTTGATGATCTTAATATCATAGGTACAAATAAAGAGATCCATGAAGCCATTCAACTTCTAAAGAAAGAATTTGAAATGAAAGATCTCGAAAAAACCAAGTATTGCCTTGGTTTACAAATTGAACATATGCCTAATGGTTTACTTGTACATCAAACAACATATACTGAAAAGATTTTAAAACGTTTTAATATGGACAAGGCAAAACCATTAAGTACTCCTATGGTTGTTAGATCACTTAATGTTGACACTGATCCATTTCGTCCCTGTGAAGATCATGAAGATATCCTGGGACCAGAAGTACCATATCTTAGTGCAATTGGAGCTCTTATGTATCTTACAAATTGTACAAGGCCTGACATTTCTTTTGCAGTTAATTTGTTGGCAAGGTTCAGCTCAGCTCCTACCAAAAGACACTGGAATGGGATCAAACACATATTTCGATACCTTCGAGGAACTACTGATTTAGGATTATTTTATTCTAACGAATCAAAACAAGATTTGGTTGGTTATGCAGATGCAGGTTATTTATCTGATCCACATAAAGCTAAATCTCAAAATGGATATGTATTCCTAAATGGAGGTACCGCAATATCATGGCGTTCTCAAAAACAAACACTTGTTGCAACATCATCAAATCATGCCGAAGTAATTGCATTACATGAAGCCAGTCGGGAATGTTTTTGGTTGAGATCAATGACACAACTCATTACTGATTTTTGTGGACTAGAACGCAATAAAAGTTCAACAACTATCTATGAAGATAATGTAGCTTGCATAACACAGATGAAAGAAGGGTATATCAAAAGTGACCGAACAAAACACATACCCCCTAGATTCTTCTCATACACTCAAAATCTCATTAAGGACAACCAGATTGAAATGAGATATGTTCAGTCCAGCAAAAACTCTGCTGACCTTTTCACCAAAGCACTTCCAACTGCTATTTTCAGAACACACGTTCATAATATTGGCATGAGGCATGTTCAGAAGATGTAACAACTCAGGCGTTGCCTACTTGAGGGGGAGTCAACTCTATGCTGCACTCTTTTTCCCTTAGCTAAAGTTTTATCCCAAAGGGTTTTCTTTAGCAAGGTTTTTAACGAGGCAGTACTAGTTATTCACTAATAAAATTATCATCCAAGGGGGAGTGTTATAAAAGTAATAATTGGATGATAATTTTATTATTATTATAGATATTGCATAGTATATTTTTTTGAGTATAAATAGGTGTGTTGAGTTAGAGTTTATGGTATGTATTTTTTGGTTAACAAAAACACTCTCTCTCTCTAGATTCCAAATGCCACTAAACTCTCATTGTACATTTTTCTATAAATAAAAAACCAATTACTCATACCTTTTGTTCAACCTTTGTTTTCTCCGTTTTACAGTATCTTTATCTCTATATACCTTCTACAGTCAAGAACCACTAAAGGTAGTTATAAGCCTACTGAATTATAACAATGATGACATATATATGATTATATATATAGTTAACATGATATTATGATAAGTAAGTATCTCATTAGATATTTTAACAGTGAGTTATATACATAAAATTGAGTTTATTGAATTAAGAAACTCGAAACGATATATATAACGATTATCGTTATAACAACGTCTTACTAAATACATATGAATCATATTAAGATATTGATACACTATGTTTAATCATGATAAATTATAAGTAAACATGTCATTAAGTGTATTAACAATGAACTACATATGTAAAAACATGACTACTAACTTAATGATTTCGAAACGAGACATGTATGTAACGATTATCGTTGTAACAACATTTAACTGTATATATATCATACTAAGATATATTAATATATCATAATATCATGATAATGTAATAATTTAACATCTCTTTAGATATAATAAACAATGGGTTAACAACATTTAACAAGAACGTTAACCTAAAGGTTTCAAAACAACATTTACATGTAACGACTAACGATGACTTAACGACTCAGTTAAAATGTATTTACATGTAGTGTTTTAATATGTATTCATACACTTTGAAAGACTTCAAGACACTTATCAAAATACTTCTACTTAACAAAAATTCTTACAATTACATCCTCGTTCAGTTTCATCAACAATTCTACTCGTATGCACCCTTATTCGTACTCGTACAATACACAGCTTTTAGATGTATGTACTATTGGTATATACACTCCAATGATCAGCTCTTAGCAGCCCATGTGAGTCACCTAATACATGTGGGAACCATCATTTGGCAACTAGCATGAAATATCTTATAAAATTACAAAACTATTAGTAATCATTCATGACTTATTTACATGTAAACAAAATTACACATCCTTTATATCTAATCCATATACCAACGACTAAAAACACCTACAAACACTTTCATTCTTCAATTTTCTTCATCTAATTGATCTCTCTCAAGTTCTATCTTCAAGTTCTAAGTGTTCTTCATAAATTCTATAAGTTCTAGTTTCATAAAATCAAGAATACTTCCAAGTTTGCCAGCTTACTTCCAATCTTGTAAAGTGATCATCCAACCTCAAGAAATCTTTCTTATTTACAGTAAGATATCTTTCTAATACAAGGTAATACTCATATTCAAACTTTGATTCAATTTCTATAACTATAACAATCTTATTTCGAGTGGAAATCTTACTTGAACTTGTTTTCGTGTCATGATTCTGCTTCAAGAACTTTCAAGCCATCCAAGGATCCTTTGAAGATAGATCTATTTTTCTCATTTCCAGTAGGTTTATCCACAAAACCTGAGGTAGTAATGATGTTCATAACATCATTCGATTCATATATATAAAACTACCTTATTAGAAGGTTTAAACTTGAAATCACTAGAACATAGTTTAGTTAATTCTAAACTTGTTCGAAAACAAAAGTTAATTCTTCTAACTTGACTTTTAAAATCAACTAAACACATGTTATATATCTATATGATATGCTAACTTAATGATTTAAAACCTGAAAACACGAAAAACACCGTAAAACCGGACATACGCCGTCGTAGTAACACCGCGGGCTGTTTTGGGTTTGATAATTGAAAACTATGATAAACTTTGATTTAAAAGTTTTTCTTCTGGGAAAATGATTTTTCTTATGAACATGAAACTATATCCAAAAATCATGGTTAAACTTAAAGTGGAAGTATGTTTTCCAAAATGGTCATCTAGACGTCGTTCTTTCGACCGAAATGACTACCTTTACAAAAATGACTTGTAACCTATATTTCCGACTATAAACTTATACTTTTTTTGTATAGATTCATAAACTTAAGTTCAATATGAAACCATAGCAATTGGATTCACTCAAAACGGATTTAAAACGAAGAAGTTATGGGTAAAACAAGATTGGATATTTTTGCTTGTTGTAGGTACGTGAAAATTGGTAACAAATCTATATTAATCATGTCCTAGCTAACTCATATTGTATTATACATGTATTCTAATATATTATGTAATCTTGGGATACCATAGACACGTATGCAAATGTTTTGACATATCATATCGACCCATGTATATATATTATTTGGAACAACCATAGACACTCTATATGCAGTAATGTTGGAGTTATCTATACAGGGTTGAGGTTGATTCTAAAAATATATATACTTTGAGTTGTGATCTAGCCTGAGACTTGTATACACTGGGTCGTGGATTGATTCAAGATAATATATATCAATTTATTTCTGTACATCTAACTATGGACAACTAGTTGTAGGTTACTAAGGAGGACAGCTGACTTAATAAACTTAAACCAGTAAAACGTATTAAAAATGTTGTAAATATATTTTGAACATACTTTGATATATATGTACATATTTTTTATAGGTTCGTGAATCGACCAGTGGCCAAGTCTTACTTCCCGACGAAGTAAAAATCTGTGAAAGTGAGTTATAGTCCCACAATTAAAATCTAATATTTTGGGATGAGAATACATGCAATTTTATAAATGTTTTACGAAATAGACACAAGTAAATGAAACTACTTTATATGGGTGAATGATCGAAGCCGAATATGCCTCTTTTTAGCTTGGTAGACTAAGAATTTGGGAACAGACCCCCAAATTGACGCGAATCCTAAAGATAGATCTATCGGGCCCAACAAGCCCCATTCTGAAATTTGAAATGCTTTAGTACTTCGATTTTATCATGTCCGATGGGTGTCCGGGAATGATGGGGATATTCTATATGCATCTTGTTAATGTCGGTTACCAGGTGTTCACCGTATGAATGATTTTTATCTCTATGTGTGGGGTGTATTGAAATATGAAATCTTGTGGTCTATTATTATGATTTGATAATATATAGGTTAAACCTATAACTCACCAACATTTTTTGTTGATGTTTTAAGCATGTTTATTCTCAGGTGATTATTAAGAGCTTCTGCTGTTGCATACTAAAATAAGGACAAGATTTGGAGTCCATGCTTGTATGATATTATGTAAAAACTGCATTCAAGAAACTTATTTTTGATGTAATATATTCTTATTGTAAACCATTATGTAATGGTCGTGTGTAAATGGTATATTTTAGATTATCATTATTTGATAATCTACGTAATGCTTTTTAAACCTTTATCGATAAAATAAAGGTTATGGTTGTTTTAAAAATGAATGCAGTCTTTGAAAAACGTCTCATATAGAGGTCAAAACCTCGCAACGAAATCAATTAATATGGAACGTTTAAAATCAATATGAACGGGACATTTCAGTTGGTATCAGAGCGTTGGTCTTAGAGAACCAGAAAATTGCATTGGTGTGTCTTATCGAGTTTGTTAGGATGCATTAGTGAGTCTGGACTTCGACCATGTTTTTCTTCAAAAACGATTGCTTAACATTTTTTTTGTTGGAAATTATATATTATTAACATGTAAATATTATGTGATATATTAATCTCTTAACGTGTTTGATATTGTGTGATAGATATCTACCTCTAGTACAAATCCCATTGATTCATCTAATAATAATGAAGAGTCGAATATATTTTGGGAAGATTCACAAATTCCGGAAGAGGAACCGGAAGAGGAGGAACCGGAAGAAGAGGAACCGGAAGAAGAGGATGAATCAGAAGAGGAGGAACCAGAAGAAGAAGAGGTTCCGGAGGAAGAAATATTGATACCTATAGTAAATCGATTAAATAAAAGAAAATCCTCAACCAGCGGACCAAAGTTAATAATGGTCAATGGTGTTTCAGCCGAGGAAGCAAAATATTGGGAAGATTACCAATTTCCGATGAATTGGATCCCGATGAGGATTTCGATGATGTTATAGAAATTACCTCGACCCAATTTAATAAAGCGAAAGAAAATAATAATGGAAAAGGTATAAAAATAGAGAAACCCGATTCCAACCCCGATGAACTTTATATGTATCGGCAACATCCGTATTTCCTAAAATGTAACAATGACATGGGAACCTCTAAACCACCAGGTTTTTCTAAACCATTATGGAAAACGACGGCTCGTATTAGAGGAACACCATATATTCCTAGAAAATTAAGAAAACGAGCCAAGTCCGAAGAAGAAGAAACCAGTGATTCAGATTAGAGGGTTGTAATCATGTTGTGTATTATATGTATTGTAGTGTGCTTGTACTTTTATGTTCTATGTAAAAATTGCTTGTATTGTTTATTATTACGAATCTAATCCTTGTCTATTTTACGGTATAAAAAAATGGACGTTAAGGGTAGATAACCGAATATTTTAGAAGACCTACCAGAGGATATGATTGAGGAAATCTTGTCTAGAGTCGGTCAGAATTCATCAGCACATTTAGTTATGGCGAAATTAACTTGTCAAACATTTGAAAGACTTTTCAGAAATGCCTTAGTTTATAAAAGGCTTTCCTTTGATAGGTGGGGTATATCACATTGGGGAGACCGTAAGTTACGCCGTGTTTTCTTTAAAGCATTAAATGCGGGGAACCCAAATGCAATTTTACGCTACGGGTTAAGAACCTATTTTGACTCAACATATCCCAATATAGGATTTCATGAATTAGAAAGAGCTTCTAACATGCAACATAAAGAAGCATGTTATGTTTACGGGTTAGTGATGTTCGCTTCTTACCAAAGTGAGAAAAAGAACATTGGATTGCAACTTTTAAATAAAACCTTCCCACAAGTGACGGATTCAGTAGTTGGGGTGAGAAACAAGGATTTTAGATTATTACGGGGCTGTTGGACATTACGAAACCCTCGTCCTTTTGACGACATTACAACATGCTGCCTAGCCAATGGTCATAACGGTTATTTTCCACAAGACCAAGGATTGGAAGTCGTCTTAGTAAAACCATAATGCATGACTTGTTTCTGGACTTATGAATTACGTGTCTTTATTTCCTTTGCTGAACAACTTGCGCATTAACTAGATTTATCTTCAAAACTGTCCTGTATCATAGTGTACTATATTTCATGTTATATGTCATATAGTGAAGTTGTAAGTTTGAAGAATATTTGTATGTGATATATTATTATAATCAGTTTTTCATATGGAATTGTAGTAGTTTAATTGTATATTAGCTACTAAGTATGAACTTAACGGGTAGGTAGTACCCGAATTTAAACTTATAAAACGCTAATATGAAGAAAAAGCTTTTATAAATGAGTTCATATTATGCTACGAAATACTATTGACTACTCTTAATATTCTGTATGATTAACTCGATTCAGTTGGCTATTTTGAAGGAAATGGCACCGACTACTCGACACACCATGAATATGAGCGAAGAGGAATTTCGTACCTTTCTTGCTGCAAACATAGCCGCAGTACAGGCTGCGCTACATACCAACAATAACTCTAAATCTAGCAATGCAGCTAACGGCGCAAGAAATCGTGTAGGATGCTCCTACAAAGAATTCACTGCCTGCAAACCTTTGGAATTTGATGGAACCGAAGGACCAATTGGATTGAAACGGTGGACCGAGAAAGTCGAATCGGTGTTTGCCATTAGTAAGTGTACTGAAGAGGACAAAGTTAAGTACGCTACGCATACCTTCACAGGTACCGCGTTAACGTGGTGGAACACCTATTTTGAACAGGTAGGACAAAATGCTGCTTACGCACTACCGTGGTCGGCATTCAAGCAATTGATGAACGAGCAGTACCGTCCTAGAAACGAAGTGAATAAACTCAAGGCAGAACTTAGAGAGTTACGAACACAAGAGTTCGACGTTACCACATATGAACGACGATTCACAGAGTTGTGCCTATTGTGTCCGGGAGCATTCGAAGATGAAGAAGAGAAGATCGACGCGTTTGTAAAAGGGTTACCAGTAAGGATTCAAGAAGATGTGAGTTCACACGAGCCCGCTTCTATACAGAAGGCAAGTCGAATGGCTCATAAACTCATAAATCAGATTGAGGGAAGAATTAAAGAGCAGGCGGCCGAAGAAGCCAACGGGAAACAACTCAAGAGGAAGTGGGAGGAAAACGGTGACAAGAGTCACCAGTACAACAACAACAACAACAATTACAACCATAATCGCAACAACAACACGAAACAACTCTCGACGATTCATGAACAATTATATATATATATATATATATATATATATATATATATATATATATATATATATATATATATATATATATATTATAAGATGTACAAGTAAAATACTATTTGCTATAGTGAAACCGACTTTGCTACAGTAAAACACTATTTACTACAGTGAAAACGACTTGCTACAGTGCTATGGTGAAACCGACTTTGCTACAGTAAAACACTATTTGCTACAGTAACCACTATTTGCTACAGTAACACACTATTTGCTACAGAAAACACTATTTGCTACAGTGAACACTATTTGATGTCGACGAACTAGAAAACAAAGCAGAAATGAGCTGTCTAGCCTAGCCATGCGATCGCATGGCAAAAGCATTGAAAACCCATGCGATCGCATGGGGACCAAATTCAGGAAATGTCTATAAAAGCCAACGAATTCAGTCGATGAAACGTGTAGTGACCCGAACTTTTCCGAACCTTTCTATGATTATATGTTTAATGAAAACTATATTTACATGATTAAATGTTTTCAACATGTTAAGCAATCAAACTTGTTAAGACTTGGTTAATTGAAACGGAAATTTTGTAAACGTCTGATTACCTAGTTTGACCAATGATTCACGAATGCTATAAGTTGTATATGACATGATGATACATAAATGAATAAATATATATGTTTAACATGATATAATGATCATCAAGTATCTCATTAAAAATAGTAACAATAAGTTATATACTTAAAAAGGAGACTATTGACGTATGAAACCTAAAACGATACATATAACGATTATCGTTATAACCACGTCTTACTAAATATATATGAAGCATATTAATACATTGTTATATTATATATAACATGATAATATAATAATTAAATATATCATTAAGTGTATTAACAATGAACTACATAAGTAAAAACAAGACTACTAACTTAAGGATTTCGAAACGAGACATATATGTAACGATTATCGTTGTAACGACATTTAAATGTATATATCATATTAAGATATATTAATATATCATAATATCATGATAATATAATAATTTAAAATCTCATTTGATATTATAAACTTTGGGTTAACAACATTTAACAAGATCGTTAACCTAAAGGTCTCAAAACAACACTTACATGTAACGACTAACGATGACTTAACGACCCAGTTAAAATGTATATACATGTAGTGTTTTAATATGTATTCATACATTTTTGAAAGACTTCAATACACTTATCAAAATACTTCTACTTAACAAAAATGCTTACAATTACATCCTCGTTCAGTTTCATCAACAATTCTACTCGTATGCACCCGTATTCGTACTTGTACAATACACAGCTTTTAGATGTATGTACTATTGGTATATACACTCCAATGATCAGCTCTTAGCAGCCCATGTGAGTCACCTAACACATGTGGGAACCATTATTTGGCAACTAGCATAAAATATCTCATAAAATTACAAAAATATGAGTAATCATTCATGACTTATTTACATGAAAACAAAATTACATATCCTTTATATCTAATCCATACACCAACGACCAAAAACACCTACAAACACTTTCATTCTTCAATTTTCTTCATCTAATTGATCTCTCTCAAGTTCTATCTTCAAGTTCTAAGTGTTCTTCATAAATTCTACAAGTTCTAGTTACATAAAATCAAGAATACTTCCAAGTTTGCTAGCTCACTTCCAATCTTGTAAGGTGATCATCCAACCTCAAGAAATCTTTGTTTCTTACAGTAGGTTATCTTTCTAATACAAGGTAATAATTATATTCAAACTCTAATTCAATTTCTATAACTATAACAATCTTATTTTGAGTGGAAATCTTACTTGAAATTGTTTTCGTGTCATGATTCTGCTTCAAGAACTTTCAAGTCATCCAAGGATCCTTTGAAGCTAGATCTATTTTTCTCATTTCTAGTAGTTTTATCCAAGGAACTTGAGGTAGTAATTATGTTCATAACATCATTCTATTCATACATATAAAGCTATCTTATTCGAAGGTTTAAACTTGTAATCACTAGAACACAGTTTAGTTAATTCTAAACTTGTTCGCAAATAAAAGTTAATCCTTCTAACTTGACTTTTAAAATCAACTAAACACATGTTCTATATCTATATGATATGCTAACTTAATGATTTAAAACCTGGAAACACGAAAAACACCGTAAAATCGGATTTACGCCGTCGTAGTAACACCGCGGGCTGTTTTGGGTTAGTTAATTAAAAACTATGATAAAATTTGATTTAAAAGTTGTTATTCTGGGAAAATGATTTTTATTATGAACATGAAACTATATCCAAAAATTATGGTTAAACTCAAAGTGGAAGTATGTTTTCTAAAATGGTCATCTAGACGTCGTTCTTTCGACTGAAATGACTACCTTTACAAAAACGACTTGTAACTTATTTTTCCGACAATAAACCTATACTTTTTCTGTTTATATTCATAAAATAGAGTTCAATATGAAACCATAGCAATTTGATTCACTCCAAACGGATTTAAAATGAAGAAGTTATGGGTAAAACAAGATTGGATAATTTTTCTCATTTTAGCTACGTGAAAATTGGTAACAAATCTATTCCAACCATAACTTAATCAACTTGTATTGTATATTATGTAATCTTGAGATACCATAGACACGTATACAATGTTTCAACCTATCACGTCGACACATCTATATATATTTCGGAACAACCATAGACACTCTATATGTGAATGTTGGAGTTAGCTATACAGGGTTGAGGTTGATTCCAAAATATATATAGTTTGAGTTGTGATCAATACTGAGATACGTATACACTAGGTCGTGGATTGATTCAAGATAATATTTATCGATTTATTTATGTACATCTAACTGTGGACAACTAGTTGTAGGTTACTAACGAGGACATCTGACTTAATAAACTTAAAACATCAAAATATATTAAAAGTGTTGTAAATATATTTTGAACATACTTTGATATATATGTATATATTGTTATAGGTTCGTGAATCAACTAGTGGCCAAGTCTTACTTCTCGACGAAGTAAAAATCTCTGAAAGTGAGTTATAGTCCCACTTTTAAAATCTAATATTTTTGGGATGAGAATACATGCAGGTTTTATAAATGATTTACAAAATAGACACAAGTACGTGAAACTACATTCTATGGTTGAATTATCGAAATTGAATATGCCCCTTTTTATTAAGTCTGGTAATCTAAGAATTAGAGAACAGACACCCTAATTGACGCGAATCCTAAAGATAGATCTATTGGGCTTAACAAACCCCATCCAAAGTACCGGATGCTTTAGTACTTGGAAATTTATATCATATCCGAAGGGTGTCCCGGAATGATGGGGATATTCTTATATATGCATCTTGTTAATGTCGGTTACTAGGTGTTCACCATATGAATGATTTTTATCTCTATGTATGAGATGTGTATTGAAATTTGAAATCTTGTGGTCTATTGTTACGATTTGATATATATAGGTTAAACCTATAACTCACCAACATTTTTGTTGACGTTTAAAGCATGTTTATTCTCAGGTGAATACTAAGAGCTTCCGCTGTTAAATACTAAAATAAGGACAAGATTTGGAGTCCATGTTTGTATGATATTGTGTAAAACTGCATTTAAGAAACTGATTTCGATGTAACATATTTGTATTGTAAACCATTATGTAATGGTCGTGTGTAAACAGGATATTTTAGATTATCATTATTTGATAATCTACGTAAAACTTTTTAAACCTTTATTTATGAAATAAAGGTTATGGTTTGTTTTAAAAATGAATGCAGTCTTTGAAAAACGTCTCATATAGAGGTTAAAACCTCGCAACGAAATCAATTAATATGGAACATTTTTAATCAATAAGAACGGGACATTTCAGTTGGTATCCGAGCGTTGGTCTTAGAGAACCAGAAAATTTGCATTAGTGTGTCTTATCGAGTTTGTTAGGATGCATTAGTGAGTCTGGACTTCGACCGTGTTTTCTTTAAAAATGATTGCTTAACATTTTTGTTGGAAACTATATATTATTAACATGTATATATTATGTGATATATTAATCTCTTAACATGTTTGATATTGTGTGATAGATATCTACCTCTAGCACAAATCCCATTGACTCACCTAATAATAACGAACATTCGAATATATATTGGACTGATTCACAAGTTCCCGAAGAAGAACCGAAAGAAGAATCAGAACCGGAAGAAGAATCAGAACCGGAAGAGGAGGAACCGGAGGAGGAAATAGAAACGGTGGGGGAAATAATAAAACGGTTAAGTAAAAGAAAATCCTCAACCAACCGACCAAGGTTAATTATGGTCAATGGTGTTTCCGGCAAGGAAGCAAAATATTGGGAGGATTACCAATTCTCCGATGAATCGGATTCCGACGAGAATTCCGATGATGTTATAGAAATTACCCCAACTGAATTTAAAAAGGCAAAAGAAAATAATAAGGGAAAGAGCATAAAAATAGAGAAATCTAATTCCAACCCCGATGAACTTTATATGTATCGTCAACCCCCGAAGCCCTTAAGTTGTAACAATGACCCGGGAACCTCTAAACCACCAGGTTTTTCTAAACCGTTGTGGAAAACGACAGCTCGTATTAGGGGAACATCATATATCCCTAGAAACTTGGCAAAATGAACCAAAACTGAAGAAGAAGAAACGAGCGAGTCGGAATAAGATAGTTGTATTCGTGTGGTGTAATATATGTAATATAGTGTGCTTATGCTTTATGATATATGTAAAAATTGCTTGTATTAATAAGTATTTTTTTTATGAATCTAACTCTTGTCTATTTTACAGTATAAAAACACAAAATGGATAGACAACCCAATATTTTAAGAGACCTACCCGGAGACATGATTGATGAAATCTTGTCTAGAGTCGGTCAAAATTCTTCGGCACAACTATTTACGGCGAAATCAGTTTGTAAGACATTCGAAGAACGTTCCAAGAATGTCTTGGTTTATAAGAGACTTTCGTTTGAAAGATGGGGGATATCACATTGGGAAACCCATAAGTTACGATGTGTTTACTTTGACGCATATATTGCGGGGAACCCAAATGCTATTTTACGCAACGGGTTAATAAATTATTTTGACTCAATGTATCCGAATATAGGACTTCATGATTTAGAAAAAGCGGCTAACATGCAACATAAAGAAGCATGCTATGCTTACGGGTTAGTAATGTTCGCTTCTCACCAAAGTGAGAAAAAGAACATCGGGCTACAACTATTAAACAAAACGTTCCCACAAGTGACGGAGTCGGTAATTGGGGTAAGAAATGAGGTTTTTAGGTTATTACGAGACTGTTGGTCATTACGTAACCCTCGTCCCTTTGACGAAGTTACAACACACTGTCTTATCAACGGCCATAACGGTTATGTTCCACAAGACCAAGGATGTGAAGTAGTCCTAGTAAAACCAGAATGCATGACTTGTTTCTGGATGTATGAATTACGTGTCTTTATTGCCTTTGCTGAACGACTTGTGTACTAGCTAGAATTATCTTCACAACTATCTTGTATCAAAGTTATTGTGTGCTATATTTCATGCTTTATTGAAAATAAGCGGTATTGTAAGTTTGTAAAATATTGTATAAAAGTTTGAACGCGAAATATTATTATAATCAGTTTTTCATATAGAATTGTAGTAGTTGAATTGTATATTAGCTACTAAGTATGAACTTAACGGGTAGGTACTACCCGAATTTAAACTTATAAAACGCTAATATGAAGAAAAAGTTTTTATAAATGAGTTCATATTATGCTACGAAATACTATTAACTACTCTTAATATTCTGTATGATTAACTTGTTCCATTTGACTATTTTGAAGGAAATGACACCGACTACTCGACACACCGTGAATATGAATGAAGAGGAATTCCGTACTTTTCTAGCTTCAAACATAGCCGCAGTACAGGCTGCGCTACATACCAACAATAACCTTGGATCTAGCAGTACAGGAAATCGTGTAGGATGCACCTACAAAGAATTCACTGCCTGCAAACCTTTGGAATTTGATGGAACCGAAGGATCGATCGGATTGAAACTGTGGACCGAGAAGGTCGAATCGGTGTTTGCCATAAGTAAGTGTACTGAAGAGGACAAAGTGAAGTACGCTACGCATACCTTCACAGGTTCTGCGTTAACATGGTGGAATACCTATCTAGAGCAAGTGGGACAAGATGATGCGTACGCGCTACCGTGGTCAGCATTTAAGCACTTGATGAACGGGAAGTATCGTCCCAGAACCGAGGTCAATAAGCTCAAGACAGAACTTAGAGGGTTACGAACCCAAGGATTTGATATTACCACGTACCAAAGACGATTCACAGAATTGTACCTATTTTGTCCGGGAGCGTTCGAAGATGAGGAAGAGAAGATCGACGCGTTTGTGAAAGGATTACCGGAAATAATCCAAGAAGATATAAGTTCACACGAGCCCGCCTCCATACAACAGGCATGTAGAATGGCTCACAAACTAGTGAACCAGATTGAGGAAAGAATTAAAGAACAGACGGCTGAAGAGGCCAATGTGAAGCAAGTCAGAAGAAAGTGGGAGGAAAACGGTGATAAGAATCACCAATACAACAACAACAACAATTACAATAATAATCGCAACAATTATCCCAACAATCGCAACATCAATCGCAACTACAACAAATGGCCCAATAACAACAACAATAACGACAACAACAACAACAACAGCAACTACAACAATCATCCCAACAACAATAACAACCGCAACAATAACAACAATCAGAAGCAGCTATGCCAAAGGTGTGAAAAGTATCACTCGGGGTTCTGTACCAAATTTTGCAACAAGTGTAAAAGAAATGGTCATAGCACGGCGAAGTGTGAGGTCTACGGACCAGGGGTTAACAGAACGAAAGGAACAAATGGTGTCGGAACGAGTAATGGCGGAGCAAGTAGTGTCGGAGCAAGTTATGCCAATGTAGTTTGTTATAAATGTGGAAAACCGGGCCACATTATTAGAAATTGCCCGAACCAGGAGAACACGAATGGACAAGGCCGCGGAAGAGTTTTCAATATTAATGCAGCAGAGGCACAGGAAGACCCGGAGCTTGTTACGGGTACGTTTCTTATTGACAATAAATCTGCTTACGTTTTATTTGATTCGGGTGCGGATAGAAGCTATATGAGTAGAGATTTTTGTGCTAAATTAAGTTGTCCATTGACGCCGTTGGATAGTAAATTTTTACTCAAATTAGCAAAAGGTAAATTAATTTCAGCAGATAATATATGCCGGAATCGAGAAATTAAACTGGGTAGCGAAATATTTAAGATTGATTTGATACCAGTAGAGTTAGGGAGTTTTGATGTAATAGTTGGCATGGACTGGCTGAAGAAGGTGAAAGCAGAGATCGTATATTATAAAAATGCAATTCGCATTGTACGAGAAGAAGGAGAACCCTTAATGGTGTACGGAGAAAAGGGCAACATGAAGCTACATCTTATTAGTAATTTGAAGGCACAAAAACTAATAAGAAAAGGTTGCTATGCTGTTCTAGCACACGTCGAGAAAGTACAAACTGAAGAAAAGAGCATCAATGATGTTCCCGTCGCAAAAGAATTTCCATATGTATTTCTGAAAGAATTACCGGGACTACCTCCACATCGATCTGTTGAATTTCAAATAGATCTTGTACCAGGAGCTGCACCAATAGCTCGTGCTCCTTACAGACTCGCACCCAGCGAGATGAAAGAACTACAAAGCCAACTGCAAGAACTATTAGAACGTGGTTTCATTCGACCAAGCACATCACCATGGGGAGCTCCTGTTTTGTTTGTCAAGAAGAAAGATGGTACATTTAGGTTGTGTATTGACTACAGAGAGTTGAACAAACTTACCATCAAAAAACGTTATCCACTGCCGAGAATTGACGACTTATTTGATCAACTACAAGGCTCGTCGGTTTATTCGAAGATCGATTTACGTTCTGGATATCATCAAATGCGAGTAAAGGAGGATGATATTTCAAAAACTGCTTTTAGGACGCGTTATGGTCATTACGATTTTATGGTTATGCCGTTTGGATTGACTAACGCACCAGCTGTGTTCATGGACCTTATGAACCGAGTGTGTGGACCATATCTTGACAAGTTTGTCATTGTTTTCATCGATGGCATACTTATTTACTCAAAGAATGATCAAGAGCACGAAGAACATTTGAGAAAAGTGCTAGAAGTATTGAGGAAAGAAAAACTGTACGCTAAGTTTTCAAAGTGTGCATTTTGGTTGGAAGAAGTTCAATTCCTCGGTCACATAGTGAACAACGAATGTATCTAGGTGGACCCGACAAAGATCAAAACCGTTGAAAAGTGGGAAACCCCAAAAACTCCGAAGCATATACGTCAATTTTTAGGATTGGCTGGTTACTACAGAAGATTCATCCAAGATTTCTCCAAAATAGCAAAACCCTTGACTGCATTAACGCATAAAGGGAAGAAATTTGAATGGAAGGATGAACAAGAGAAGTTGACTACATTATTTTGGAGATTTTGGCGCGTATTTCAAGTCAAATGGACCTGTACTTATTTTTATAAAAATTCTGGAAGTTGACTACATTATTTAAGCTAAATAATATGTGCAATTGACTTTGTTTGACCAAATGGGTTTAATGGGTCAAAATGGGTAACGGTCAGTGTAGAAAAGTCCCAAACGTTGATTTAAGTAAGTTTAAAGGTTGTGGTGTTTAAAAAATAAGTTGTGGCATGTTTTGGTCAAAATGGGTGTTTATGACCCATTTGGGTCATACGAGCCTACTTTGACCCATATGCGAAATTTTGAGAACCAAAGGTATGTAACACATCCCGTATATTGATTTAAGTATGTTTGCAAGTTTTGGTGCTTTGAAAATGAGTTTGGGTCAAATTTGGTTTAAAGAAAGTTTTATGACTCATTCGGGTCAAACGTGCATAAATTGACCCATATGCATAATTTTGGAAAAAGTCACCAACACATCTAAAATGTCATTTTTGAGCTGTGATAAAAATTTGGTTAAGTCAGGTCAGCCGGATTCAAATTTGGATCGTCAACCGAAAATTTTAGTATTTTAACAAAATTGTCAAAATGACTCTCGGACCTACTTTGAGGACTCACAAGTTGAAATCAGTTAAGTTTAGATAAAAACTATTATTTGGTATTGAAAGTATTTACGACAAGCTTTAAAACGATATATTATTTGTATAATTTTGTTGAGTTTAAACAGGTATAAAACAAGCGAGAAGATGGGCAATCGTTGCTGATTTTGAACACTTTATCAGCATTTTATGTTTCGGGAGACTGTTTTCGCGAGGTCATAACTTTAAAACCGTAACTCCATTTTTGTCAAATAAACTATCTATAGAAAGGTGGGATGACATACTTTCCAATGCTCATAACCTAAGGTATTATATCAAATTTGGTGGGACCCGGAATCAACTTCAAAATACTAAAAAATACATATATGTAAATAATATAAATTTTTCTAAGTAAAAATGAATAACTTAAGTTTGACCTATGTTTGACTACTTGATCAACTTGTGTAATTTTATGCGGTTGTTGACTTGTGTTAATCATGTTGACTGTGTTTGACTTGCGTTTGACTTACATTTGACTTACTTTGACTTGCGTTGACTTTTGTTTACTTTTGCTAAATTTTGATAAATTTATGAGTCAGACTTGAGCAATAGGACTATACGAACCCTATGACCTGACCTAGCTTGTTAGACATTTATTAACCAACATATATTCTTTAGGATGAGGTCTACGGTTACTTGCATTCCGAGTATTGGTTACATCTACGTGAATTGTTTATTGGGCTACAAAGGTGAGTTTCATTTGCTCCCTTTTTAATTGCTTTTGCAATATATATTTTTGGGCTGAGAATACATGCGCTGCTTTTATAAATGTTTACGAAATAGACACAAGTACTTAAAACACATTCTACGTTGAGTTGTATCACTGGCATATTTCCCTGTAGCTTGGTAACTACTATTTACATGGGTATTGTAAACGCGAATCCTGTTGATAGATCTATCGGGCCTGAAAACCCCAACCGGACTGGACGACCAGTATTCAACGGTTGCACAGTACTTCATTTCGGTAACTACACTTGGTACGGTGTAGTGAGATTTCATAATAAAGGGAATATGCGACGTTGATTAAATGTTAAGTATGGTTACCAAGTGCTCAACCACTTAGAATGCTTTACATACACTTGCGAGTGTATTATGTTTATGAAATCTTGTGGTCTATTGAAACTATTGATAACGGTTGTTACGATAAACCTATGAACTCACCAACCTTTTGGTTGACACTTTTAGCATGTTTATTCTCAGGTCTTTCAAAAGTGCTTCCGCTGTTTGCTTGCTATTTGCTCAAGGTGCTGCATGGAGTCTTTTATGCCATATTTTCAAAAAGACATTGCATTCAAATATTAAAGTTATAATCTGTTATTAAATAAATTGATGATTTAGTCATTTTGTATAAGTTGTCATATATATTTGGGATATGTCTATATTTTGGTAAACTTTCTATGTATAGAAAGTATGTTTTTTTTAAATGAATGCAATGTTTTATCAAAACGTATCATATAGAGGTCGAAACCTCGCTGTGGGACCGTAGATAACGTACTGCGTCAATAGCGATTTTGGCGGGTTGTTAGACAAATGTGGTAGCCGACGCCTTGAGCAGAAAGGACAGAGAACCCATTCGAGTAAAATCTATGAATATAATGATTCACACTAACCTTACTACTCAAATAAAGGAGGCGCAACAAGGAGTTTTAAAAGAGGGAAATTTAAAGGATGAAATACCCAAAGGATCGGAGAAGCATCTTAATATTCGGGAAGACGGAACCCGGTATAGGGCTGAAAGAATTTAGGTACCAAAATTTGGAGATATGAGAGAAATGGTACTTAGAGAAGCTCATAAAACCAGATACTCAATACATCCTGGAACGGGGAAGATGTACAAGGATCTTAAGAAACATTTTTGGTGGCCAGGTATGAAAGCCGATATTGCTAAATATGTAGGAGAATGTTTGACGTGTTCTAAGGTCAAAGCTGAACATCAGAAACCATCAGGTCTACTACAACAACCTGAAATCCCGGAATGGAAATGGGAAAACATTACCATGGATTTCATTACTAAATTGTCAAGGACTGCAAGTGGTTATGATACTATCTGGGTAATAGTTGATCGTCTCACCAAATCAGCACACTTCCTGCCAATAAGAGAAGATGACAAGATGGAGAAGTTAGCACGACTGTATTTGAAGGAAGTCGTCTCCAGACATGGAATACCAATCTCTATTATCTCTGATAGGGATGGCAGATTTATTTCAAGATTCTGGCAGACATTACAGCAAGCATTAGGAACTCGTCTAGACATGAGTACTGCCTATCATCTACAAACTGATGGGCAGAGTGAAAGGACGATACAAACGCTTGAAGACATGCTACGAGCATGTGTTATTGATTTCGAAAACAGTTGGGATCGACATCTACCGTTAGCAGAATTTTCCTACAACAATAGCTACCATTCAAGCATTGAGATGGCTCCGTTTGAAGCACTTTATGGTAGAAAGTGCAGGTCTCCGATTTTTTGGAGTGAAGTGGGGGATAGACAGATTACGGGTCCGGAGATAATACAAGAAACTACTGAGAAGATCATCCAAATTCAACAACGGTTGAAAACCGCCCAAAGTCGACAAAAGAGCTACGCCGACATTAAAAAAAAAGATATAGAATTTGAAATTGGAGAGATGGTCATGCTTAAGGTTGCACCTTGGAAAGGTGTTGTTCGATTTGGTAAACGAGGGAAATTAAATCCAAGGTATATTGGACCATTCAAGATTATTGATCGTGTCGGACCAGTAGCTTACCGACTTGAGTTACCTCAACAACTCGCGGCTGTACATAACACTTTCCACGTCTCAAATTTGAAGAAATGTTTTGCTAAAGAAGATCTCACTATTCCGTTGGACGAAATCCAAATCAATGAAAAACTTCAATTCATTGAAGAACCCGTTGAAATAATGGATCGTGAGGTTAAGAGACTTAAACAAAACAAGATACCGATTGTTAAGGTTCGATGGAATGCTCGTAGAGGACGTGAGTTCACCTGGGAACGAGAAGATCAGATGAAGAAGAAGTACCCGCACTTATTTCTAGAAGATGAGCCAACACCTCCAATCGCTTAAAATTTCGGGACGAAATTTATTTAACGGGTAGGTATTGTAGTGACCCGAACTTTTTCGAACCTTTCTATGATTATATGTTTAATGAAAACTATATTTACATGATTAAATGTTTCCAACATGTTAAGCAATCAAACTTGTTAAGACTTGGTTAATTGAAACGGAAATTTTGTAAACGTCTGATTACCCAGTTTGACCAATGATTCACGAATGCTATAAGTTGTATATGACATGATGATACATAAATGAATAAATATATATGTTTAACATGATATAATGATCATCAAGTATCTCATTAAAAATAGTAACAATAAGTTATATACTTAAAAAGGAGACTATTGACGTATGAAACTCGAAACGATACATATAACGATTATCGTTATAACCACGTCTTACTAAATATATATGAAGCTTATTAATACATTGTTATATTATATATAACATGATAATATGATAATTAAATATATCATTAAGTGTATTAACAATGAACTACATAAGTAAAAACAAGACTACTAACTTAAGGATTTCGAAACGAGACATATATGTAACGATTATCGTTGTAACGACATTTAAATGTATATATCATATTAAGATATATTAATATATCATAATATCATGATAATATAATAATTTAAAATCTCATTTGATATTATAAACTTTGGGTTAACAACATTTAACAAGATCGTTGTAAGATCCTGTTTTCTTTTGGGTCTGGACGTCGTCCAACAATTTGGGACGCCGTCCTAGATCGAAGATCTGGACGCCGTCCAACAATTTGGGACGCCGTCCCAGATCGAAGACCTGGACGCCGTCCAAGATTTTGGGACGCCGTCCAGAATGGCTGGCAGGCATGTCTTTTTGTTTTTAAATATTTTAGATGGGTAAATTGGTAATTTCACTTGGTGGACGAATTAAAGGCCTTAGGATCAGTTTGGTGAGCTCATTACTTCATTTCTCAACCACCAAACATCATCCATTCATTCTAGAGAGAGAGGGGGTGGTTAAGTGTGAGAAAGCTTAAATCGGGGAAGAAGAAACTCATTTCGGGTTAGAACTCGGGAGTTAAAGTTGTTCATCTCCTCCTTAGCTACGTTTTGATTGTTGTGGTAAGCCCTAAACTTGATTACCTTAGTTTAATGTGTTTAAGGGTTAGGGTTTGGGTTAGTATTGCACATAAAACCCATTTGTGAGTAATTTGGGGTTTTTGGGTAAGTTTGGGTCATGAAGACCCAATTGGTGACTAATTTAGGGTTTTGAAAGAGTAAATGGTGTAAATGGGTCTTAAAGACCTAAGTAAATACTAATACACTTATAGTTAATGTTAGTGGGTGTGATTTGGGTTGTGGGTGACCCAAATGGGTGTGTTGACCTAGAAATGGGTCAAATGGGTCTTTGATGACCTAGGTTGTCTTGCATGTATGAAAACGAGTTAACTTTGTGGTTAAAAGTGTGTTAATACCTTAATTGGCTAAAGTTAGGGTTTTTGGTGAAGTTAACCATTATTAGGGTTAAAGGTGCAAAATGGGTCGGGATTGCACTTAGGGTCAAAAGACTCTAGATTGTTGAGTGAGTTACTTGACCGACTTGAGTTGTGAATTGATTATGTGCTAAAATGTAATAGGTACGTTACATTGACGTTGCAAGTTCGGTTATCTCACACGAAGACTTTGAGGTGAGTGGAATAATTATATGCGTATGTATATAATGTATCTATTTGTTGTAGCGTGAAAGGTGTAGTGTCGAGGTGTTAAGACACCACGTTTCACGTGAAGAGTGTAGCATCGAGGTGTTAAGATGCCACTCGGGTGTAGCATCGAGGTGTTAAGATGCCACCTAGGAGTGTAGTGTCGAGGTGTTAAGACACCACTCCGTAAAATAATGAGTGTTGCATCGAGGTGTTAAGATGCCACTCGGGGTGATGTGCCGAGGTGTTAAGGTGCCACCCTAGGGGTTAGTGGTGCGAGGTGTTAAGTGCCCTAACGGATGTTATGAACACCGATGGCGTTTTCGCGAGCGCCGTTCCCTTGTACTATTGGTTAACCATGGTTATTTGTGTTGTAAGCATGTTATATTATTCGAGTTATATTTATATGCGGTTGTTATGCTAGCTTGGGGGTATTGGCAAATTATAGCTTGTTATTGCGACGATAAGCTAATGTTGTTTGCTAGTATGTTTGCGGTTGTGTAAGTGTATGCAAGTAGGTATAATTATATATGTATTCGTATAATTATTACATTCACTAAGCTTTGCTTACCCTCTCGTTGTTTACTTTTTATAGGCTCGGGCGTTGACAAGGGTAAGAGCGTTCAATTGGATTAGTGATCTCCCGCTTGTTTTGTTAGGGGATGCTTTTGGGTGTTAGCTTTTGGAGTTCGACCGAGATTGGGTAGTTTAACCCCAAACACCATGCTCTAGTGTCGTTTGGAACTTAAACTTATATTTGGTCGAAACTTTTATTTTAGAACAAAACTCGTAAAATGGGCGATGTGGACCCGTTGATGTAAAACTTGAATTGATGATGAAAATCTCTTAGTTTCATTTATATTGACTTGTGGTAAAAAGGTATTCGTTTGAAAGTGTCGGGAAGCGGGTTTTCCGCTCGTGTGAGTTGGACCCGTGATCAGTGGCTGGAAGGCCATTGGGACGCCGTCCCAGTTGGTTGAGCTGGACGCCGTCCCAAAACTCTGGACGCCGTCCCACCCTTCTGAGCTGGACGCCGTCCAGGATTCTGGACGCCGTCCAGATGCACTGACATACAAAATTTTTTTTTGGTACGCGTTTTGAGTTTATGAAGTCGGGTTGTTACAAGTGGTATCAGAGCATGGTCTAAGGGATTTAGGTGACTTGAGATAGGCGCCTAGACTTAGACTTTTTGTGTGCGCGTTTATGCGGGACTTGTAGGACTTTGGGTCGGATCGGAATTGGTTTGTGCATAGGTTTATGTAAACTAATCATGTGCTATTTGTTATGAATGTTTAGCGGGCATCGAGCGAGATGGACGTTGTACTAGCAAGTTAATGCGACGTGCTCGCGTAACAATGATTAGCTACCATTGTTACGGGTGCAAATCGTGTCAAACAAGTAATGTACGACGATTGTTGAGCGAGATGTAGTAGTGTGGCGTATATGTATGTATATATGTAATCTGTCCTTCCGTTTTGTGGTTTAACCTAATTCGTTTTATAGAATGAAGACGAGAAACGGTCCCGATCATGATAACGGAAGTACAAGCGACTACGCCGAGTTCTCAACCAAGGTCGAGGC
The DNA here is from genome assembly GCF_046630445.1 of Rutidosis leptorrhynchoides. Taxonomy (NCBI): domain Eukaryota; kingdom Viridiplantae; phylum Streptophyta; class Magnoliopsida; order Asterales; family Asteraceae; genus Rutidosis; species Rutidosis leptorrhynchoides. The sequence goes on from NC_092335.1 coordinate 96,681,998, forward strand.
CGTCTTTAAGAAGTTAAAAGCGGATTTTCTTACGGACGTTCGAAAGGTTTTTCAAGATTCGGTTGATGAGCAAATAACCGATCTAATTAATGAACGAATGAAGGCCACTATCGAAGAGGCCCTTGACGCTAGGAATATCTATCCTCGCGGTGAAGGAGGCGAAGGAAGGCGGGACTTCCACTACAAGAACTTCAAGGATGCTCAACCCCCGATGTTTAATGGGGTGCGAGATCCCTTGAAAAGTACATGTTGGATCTCCGATATTGAGGGAGCTTTCCGTACCGCGGAATGTCCTCCCGAAAAGAAGGCGAGGTATGGCTCTAGCATGTTACGCGAAGAAGCTAAGTTGTGGTGGGACGATAAAATCAACTTGTATGGTGAAGAACAATGTATGGGCTTGACATGGGAGGAGTTCAAGAAAGAATTTTTCAGAGAATACCGAACTTCATCCGATCTCGATAGAATCCGGGACGAGTTGCACCATTTGCAACAAGGTTCCATGGATTTGGTTACTCTTAAGTCTACATTCTTGGCAAAGACTCGTTTTTGCCCGGAATATGTTGGTGATGATCATAAGCTCATGAAGGATTTCTACCGTACTTTGAATGATGAGTACAAGGGGAAGATTAGTCGGGGTATGGCTAAGACTTTTGATGAATTGTTTGAGTTGGCTCGGGGTTTTGAGCCGGAGGTTCCAAGAAAGAGTGATTTCATGTTTTCCAAAAGAAAGTTTGAAGGTTTTAGTTACTCTAACGCCTCAAGCAAGAAGAGCAAGAGCAAGAGGGGGGCCGAAAGTGTCAATAGTGCAAAGAAGGGCACAACCGGTGGGTTTTCTTATACGTGCTACAATTGTGGGCAACCGGGTCATATGGCTCGTGAGTGTCCGAAACCACGTTCCGGAAACAAAATCACTTGTTTTAATTGCGGCAAAGAGGGGCATAAGAAGCCGGAGTGTCCCGATTTGCGAAATGACAATGTGAAACGGTTAGAGAAGGCGGCGGGTACGGCTAGGGGTCGCAACTATTTGATGACCAATGATGAAGCCAAACAATCGCACGAAGTTGTCTCAGGTACTTACATGGTTAATTCTAATCCGGTAAGGATTCTTTTCGATAGCGGTGCAAATTTGTCATTTGTGTCTCCTAAATTTGTGCCTAAACTTAATAGACCGTTAGCTAAGTTAAGTCGTACGATAGAAGTCGAAATAGCGGACGGCAAGACGGTGCTAGTGGTTGATGTGTGTGAAAATTGTGATGTTGTTTTTGGTGCCGAAACCTTTAAAATTGATCTTATTCCAATGACCTTGGGCGACTTTGATATTGTCGTTGGTATGGATTGGCTCGATCGTTATAGAGCCGATATTGCATGCCATGATAAGTTTATTCGTGTGAAGACCCTAATTGGGGGAGAGTTAATTATTCATGGTGACAAACGAAGGAGACCGGTGCCGATATGCACTTTTGCACGGGCACGTCGTTTTGTTGTTAGTGGTGGCATGACTTTCCTTGCTCATGTTGTTGATACTTGTAATGAGCCACCACCTATTCGTGAAATTCCGGTTGTTAGTGAATTCGAAGACGTTTTTCTGGACGAATTACCGGGTGTTCCGGCGGAAAGACAAGTTGAGTTTCGTATTGAGTTGGTTCCGGGAGCTACTCCCATTGCTAAAACTCCTTATCGTTTAGCACCAACGGAAATGCAAGAGTTGTTAAATCAAACCCAAGAGTTGCTCGAGAAGGGTTTTATTCGACCGAGTGCTTCGCCATGGGGCGCTCCGGTGTTATTTGTGAAAAAGAAAGATGGTAGTATGCGTATGTGCATTGATTACCGTGAGTTAAATAAAGTGACGATCAAGAATCGTTATCCATTACCTAGGATTGACGATTTATTTGATCAACTTCAAGGTGCAACGTATTTCTCTAAGATCGACCTACGGTCCGGCTATCACCAAATGCAGGTCCGTGAGGAAGACATAGAGAAAACGGCTTTTCGAACGCGTTACGGGCATTATGAGTTTGTAGTTATGCCCTTTGGTCTTACGAATGCACCGGCGGCATTCATGGATCTTATGAACCGAGTGTGCCAACCTATGTTGGACAAGTCAGTAATAGTGTTCATTGACGACATACTAGTCTACTCGGAAAGTATGAACGAGCATGAACATCATTTGCGTGAAGTATTAAAGACGCTACGAAAGGAGAAGTTGTATGCAAAGTTCTCCAAATGTGAATTTTGGCTAAGAGAAGTTCAATTCCTTGGTCATATTGTGAAGGAAAACGGTATTCAAGTAGATCCGGGGAAGATCGAGACGGTGAAGAGTTGGGGACGACCGACTACGCCTACGGAAATCCGAAGTTTTCTCGGATTGGCCGGTTATTATCGTCGGTTTATCCAAGATTTTTCTAAGATCGCTTCTTCGTTGACGAAATTGACAAGGAAGAATGCTAGATTTGTTTGGGAGAACGAGCAAGAAATTGCTTTTCAATTGTTAAAAGAGAAGTTGTGTCAAGCTCCGGTGTTAGTGTTACCGGAAGGTGTTGAAGACATGGTGGTTTATTGTGATGCTTCCTTAAATGGTCTCGGGTGTGTTCTAATGCAAAGAGGTAAAGTCATCGCTTATGCCTCTCGACAATTAAAGGAACATGAAACGAGGTATCCGACTCATGATCTTGAGTTGGCGGCGGTTGTGCATGCATTGAAAATTTGGCGCCATTACTTGTATGGTGTCAAGTGTACGATTTATTCGGATCATAAGAGTTTGAAACATCTCTTTAATCAACGAGATTTGAATTATCGCCAACGTAGGTGGATGGATGTGGTGAAAGACTACGATTGTGAAATACTTTATCATCCGGGTAAGGCGAATGTGGTCGCGGATGCGTTGAGTCGAAAGAGTCAACATCCGGCGATAAAAGTGGGGTCGTTACGTTTGATTATTACCAACGATTTTCTTGAAAAGCTTGGTGAGATTCAAATAGAGGCTTATGTTCACAACAAGCATACGGAGCGAATCGTGGGCCAATCGGAGTTTATTACTATGGGTCCGCGTGGTTTGTTGTCTTTTCAAGGAAGGGTGTGGGTGCCTAAGATGGGTGATTACCGACGAGTGCTACTTGATGAAGCACATAAGTCAAAATACTCCATTCATCCGGGCGCGACGAAAATGTATCTTGACTTGAAGAAAGATTATTGGTGGCCGGGCATGAAGCGTGATGTTGTGAAGTATGTTGAGCAATGCGTCACGTGTTTGCAAGTAAAAGCCGAACACCAAAAGCCGTATGGTAAATTGCAATCGTTAGAAATTCCGAAATGGAAATGGGAGCACATTACCATAGATTTCATTACAAAGTTACCTAAAACGGCGAGAACCCAATTCGATTCGATTTGGGTTATAGTTGACCGATTGACAAAAAGCGCTTTGTTTCTTCCCATTAGAGAAGCGATATCGTCGGAGACTTTGGCTAAGTTGTTTATCAAGGAAGTGGTCTCGCGACATGGGGTTCCTATATCTATTATTTCGGATCGAGATACCCGTTTTACATCTCGGTTTTGGGAAAAGTTTCATGAAGATATGGGCACGCAATTGAAGTTGAGCACGGCGTATCATCCTCAAACGGACGGTCAAACCGAACGTACGAATCAAACTTTGGAAGATATGTTACGGGCGTGCATCATTGACTTTGGTGGTAGTTGGGTTGAGCATTTGCCTTTGGTGGAATTCTCGTACAATAATAGTTATCATACTAGTATCGGGATGCCACCTTATGAAATGCTTTATGGGCGTAGGTGTAGAACTCCCGTTTGTTGGGGAGAAGTGGGTCAAAGAGAGATCGGGAGTACCGATTTGGTTTTAGAGACAAATAGCAAGATCGATTTGATTCGGGAACATTTGAAGAAGGCTCAAGATAGGCAAAAGTCGTATGCCGATAGATGTAGACGATTGATTGAGTTCCAAGAAGGCGATATGGTGATGCTTAAGGTTTCGCCATGGAAGGGTATCATTAGATTTCGAAAACGGGGAAAGTTAGCTCCTCGGTTTATTGGGCCGTTCAAGATTTCAGCTCGTGTTGGTGAAGTTGCATATCGATTGGAATTACCCGAAGAACTTGCGGGGATCCATAATACATTTCATGTTTCCCACCTCCGTAAGTGTCTTGCGGATGATTCCTCATGGATGCCTTTAGATGAGATCGAGCTGAACAACAAGTTAGAATATGTCGAGGAACCGATTGCTATCCTTGACGAGAAGGTGAAAATGTTGAGGAATAAAGAGGTGAGAACTTTCAAGGTTCAATGGCGGCGAAGTAAAGGTTCCGAGTTTACTTGGGAGCCCGAAGAGTTTGTCTTGGTTTATCTTCCTGCTTGTCATGCGGCGTGGATTGCGAGGTCGCAATCCGGTTCAAGTGGGGGAGAGTTGTAAGATCCTGTTTTCTTTTGGGTCTGGACGCCGTCCAACAATTTAGGACGCCGTCCTAGATCGAAGATCTGGACGCCGTCCAACAATTTGGGACGCCGTCCCAGATCGAAGACCTGGACGCCGTCCAAGATTTTGGGACGTCGTCCAGAATGGCTGGCAGGCATGTCTTTTTGTTTTTAAATATTTTAGATGGGTAAATTGGTAATTTCACTTGGTGGACGAATTAAAGACCTTAGGATCAGTTTGGTGAGCTCATTACTTCATTTCTCAACCACCAAACATCATCCATTCATTCTAGAGAGAGAGGGGGTGGTTAAGTGTGAGAAAGCTTAAATCGGGGAAGAAGAAACTCATTTCGGGTTAGAACTCGGGAGTTAAAGTTGTTCATCTCCTCCTTAGCTACATTTTGATTGTTGTGGTAAGCCCTAAACTTGATTACCTTAGTTTAATGTGTTTAAGGGTTAGGGTTTGGGTTAGTATTGCACATAAAACCTATTTGTGAGTAATTTGGGGTTTTTGGGTAAGTTTGGGTCATGAAGACCCAATTGGTGACTAACTTAGGGTTTTGAAAGAGTAAATGGTGTAAATGGGTCTTAAAGACCTAAGTAAATACTAATACACTTATAGTTAATGTTAGTGGGTGTGATTTGGGTTGTGGGTGACCCAAATGGGTGTGTTGACCTAGAAATGGGTCAAATGGGTCTTTGATGACCTAGGTTGTCTTACATGTATGAAAACGAGTTAACTTTGTGGTTAAAAGTGTGTTAATACCTTAATTGGCTAAAGTTAGGGTTTTTGGTGAAGTTAACCATTATTAGGGTTAAAGGTGCAAAATGGGTCGGGATTGCACTTAGGGTCAAAAGACTCTAGATTGTTGAGTGAGTTACTTGACCGACTTGAGTTGTGAATTGATTATGTGCTAAAATGTAATAGGTACGTTACATTGACGTTGCAAGTTCGGTTATCTCACACGAAGACTTTGAGGTGAGTGGAATAATTATATACGTATGTATATAATGTATCTATTTGTTGTAGCGTGAAAGGTGTAGTGTCGAGGTGTTAAGACACCACGTTTCACGTGAAGAGTGTAGCATCGAGGTGTTAAGATGCCACTCGGGTGTAGCATCGAGGTGTTAAGATGCCACCTAGGAGTGTAGTGTCGAGGTGTTAAGACACCACTCCGTAAAATAATGAGTGTTGCATCGAGGTGTTAAGATGCCACTCGGGGTGATGTGCCGAGGTGTTAAGGTGCCACCCTAGGGGTTAGTGGTGCGAGGTGTTAAGTGCCCTAACGGATGTTATGAACACCGATGGCGTTTTCGCGAGCGCCGTTCCCTTGTACTATTGGTTAACCATGGTTATTTGTGTTGTAAGCATGTTATATTATTCGAGTTATATTTATATGCGGTTGTTATGATAGCTTGGGGGTATTGGCGAATTATAGCTTGTTATTGCGACGATAAGCTAATGTTGTTTGCTAGTATGTTTGCGGTTGTGTAAGTGTATGCAAGTAGGTATAATTATATATGTATTCGTATAATTATTGCATTCACTAAGCTTTGCTTACCCTCTCGTTGTTTACTTTTTATAGGCTCGGGCGTTGACAAGGGTAAGAGCGTTCAATTGGATTAGTGATCTCCCGCTTGTTTTGTTAGGGGATGCTTTTGGGTGTTAGCTTTTGGAGTTCGAACGAGATTGGGTAGTTTAACCCCAAACACCATGCTCTAGTGTCGTTTGAAACTTAAACTTATATTTGGTCGAAACTTTTATTTTAGAACGAAACTCGTAAAATGGGCGATGTGGACCCGTTGATGTAAAACTTGAATTGATGATGAAAATCTCTTAGTTTCATTTATATTGACTTGTGGTAAAAAGGTTTTCGTTTGAAAGTGTCGGGAAGCGGGTTTTCCGCTCGTGTGAGTTGGACCCGTGATCAGTGGCTGGAAGGCCATTGGGACGCCGTCCCAATTTCTTGGACGCCGTCCCAGTTGGTTGAGCTGGACGCCGTCCCACCCTTCTGAGCTGGACGCCGTCCAGGATTCTGGACGCCGTCCAGATGCACTGACATACAAATTTTTTTTTTGGTACGCGTTTTGAGTTTATGAAGTCGGGTTGTTACAATCGTTAACCTAAAGGTCTCAAAACAACACTTACATGTAACGACTAACGATGACTTAACGACTCAGTTAAAATGTATATACATGTAGTGTTTTAATATGTATTCATACATTTTTTAAAGACTTCAAGACACTTATCAAAATACTTCTACTTAACAAAAATGCTTACAATTACATCCTCGTTCAGTTTCATCAACAATTCTACTCGTATGCACCCGTATTCGTACTTGTACAATACACAGCTTTTAGATGTATGTACTATTGGTATATACACTCCAATGATCAGCTCTTAGCAGTCCATGTGAGTCACCTAACACATGTGGGAACCATCATTTGGCAACTAGCATAAAATATCTCATAAAATTACAAAAATATGAGTAATCATTCATGACTTATTTACATGAAAACAAAATTACATATCCTTTATATCTAATCCATACACCAACAACCAAAAACACCTACAAACACTTTCATTCTTCAATTTTCTTCATCTAATTGATCTCTCTCAAGTTCTATCTTCAAGTTCTAAATGTTCTTCATAAATTCTACAAGTTCTAGTTACATAAAATCAAGAATACTTTCAAGTTTGCTAGCTCACTTCCAATCTTGTAAGGTGATCATCCAACCTCAAGAAATCTTTGTTTCTTACAGTAGGTTATCTTTCTAATACAAGGTAATAATCATATTCAAACTCTAATTCAATTTCTATAACTATAACAATCTTATTTCGAGTGGAAATCTTACTTGAAATTGTTTTCGTGTCATGATTCTGCTTCAAGAACTTTCAAGCCATCCAAGGATCCTTTGAAGCTAGATCTATTTTTTTCATTTCCAGTAGGTTTATCCAAGGAATTTAAGGTAGTAATGATGTTCATAACATCATTCTATTCATACATATAAAGCTATCTTATTCGAAGGTTTAAACTTGTAATCACTAGAACATAGTTTAGTTAATTCTAAACTTGTTCGCAAATAAAAGTTAATCCTTCTAACTTGACTTTTAAAATCAACTAAATACATGTTCTATATCTATATGATATGCTAACTTAATGATTTAAAACCTGGAAACACGAAAAACACCGTAAAATCGGATTTACGCCGTCGTAGTAACACCGCGGGCTGTTTTGGGTTAGTTAATTAAAAACTATGATAAACTTTGATTTAAAAGTTGTTATTCTGGGAAACTGATTTTTATTATGAACATGAAACTATATCCAAAAATTATGGTTAAACTCAAAGTGGAAGTATGTTTTCTAAAATGATCATCTAGACGTCGTTCTTTCGACTGAAATGACTACCTTTACAAAAATGACTTGTAACTTATTTTTACGACTATAAACCTATACTTTTTATGTTTAGATTCATAAAATAGAGTTCAATATGAAACCATAGCAATTTGATTCACTCAAAACGGATTTAAAATGAAGAAGTTATTGGTAAAACAAGATTGGATAATTTTTCTCATTTTAGCTACGTGAAAATTGGTAACAAATCTATTCCAACCATAATTTAATCAACTTGTATTGTATATTATGTAATCTTGAGATACCATATACACGTATACAATGTTTTAACCTATCATGTCGACACATCTATATATATTTCGGAACAACCATAGACACTCTATTTGTGAATGTTGGAGTTAGCTATACAGGGTTGAGGTTGATTCCAAAATATATATAGTTTGAGTTGTGATCAATACTGAGATACGTATACACTGGGTCGTGGATTGATTCAAGATAATATTTATCGATTTATTTCTGTACATCTAACTGTGGACAACTAGTTGTAGGTTACTAACGAGGACAGCTGACTTAATAAACTTAAAACATCAAAATATATTAAAAGTGTTGTAAATATATTTTGAACATACTTTGATATATATGTATATATTGTTATAGGTTCGTGAATCAACCAGTGGCCAAGTCTTACTTCCCGACGAAGTAAAAATCTGTGAAAGTGAGTTATAGTCCCACTTTTAAAATCTAATATTTTTGGGATGAGAATACATGCAGGTTTTATAAATGATTTACAAAATAGACACAAGTACGTGAAACTACATTCTATGGTTGAATTATCGAAATCGAATATGCCCCTTTTTATTAAGTTTGGTAATCTAAGAATTAGGGAACAGACACCCTAATTGACGCGAATCCTAAAGATAGATCTATTGGGCTTAACAAACCACATCCAAAGTACCGGATGCTTTAGTACTTCGAAATTTATATCATATCCGAAGGGTGTCCCGGAATGATGGGGATATTCTTATATATGCATCTTGTTAATGTCGGTTACCAGATGTTCACCATATGAATGATTTTTATCTCTATGTATGGGATGTGTATTGAAATATGAAATCTTGTAGTCTATTGTTACGATTTGATATATAGGTTAAACCTATAACTCACCAACATTTTTGTTGACGTTTAAAGCATGTTTATTCTCAGGTGAATACTAAGAGCTTCCGCTGTTTCATACTAAAATAAGGACAAGATTTGGAGTCCATGTTTGTATGATATTGTGTAAAAACTGCATTCAAGAAACTGATTTCGATGTAACATATTTGTATTGTAAACCATTATGTAATGGTCGTGTGTAAACAGGATATTTTAGATTATCATTATTTGATAATCTACGTAAAGCTTTTTAAACCTTTATTTATGAAATAAAGGTTATGGTTTGTTTTAAAAATGAATGCAGTCTTTGAAAAACGTCTCATATAGAGGTCAAAACCTCGCAACGAAATCAATTAATATGGAACGTTTTTAATCAATAAGAACGGGACATTTCAAAACGTACCTCTTTTTCATTTCTTTCTCTGATCAATATTGATATATTTATATTTTTAATTATAATTATAATTTTAATTTAAGTTTAATAATAATAAAGTATATACGAGGGTATTTTTAATTCGGGTTTCAAACCGTTTTAAAATAAGGAAATATTGGGAATTGTTCGGGATATCGTTCTTGAATCCAAGGCCAACCATACAGTCGTCTACCATCATTACGTCTACGCAATTTGCCTACAATATTGAACCTCAATATTGAACAGCGAGTTTATAGATCCCTTTTTAAATACTTTAAATATTTTTGGGCTGAGAATACATGCAATTTATTTTAAATGCAATAAGACACAAGTACATACTAAATTCTACACTGAGTTAAACCAAAAATCCCTTAGCTTTGGTAACTAGTAGCTTCCAGTACATAGGATATGGACTGGTGGGTGCGAATAATTGTATATGGATCTATAGGGCTTGACATCCCCGTCCGAGCTAGAGCGCTAGCCTTTTAACGGGCGTATGACACGTTGGTTTACGTGTATTAAAATGAATAGGGTAATTATCACTATAGCATTAAGTTTAGTTACCGGGGTGCTCTGTTACGTAGAATCTATTGATAAACTTTTGATGAAATCTTGTGGTCTATCTTTATATATATTTATGACTCGAGCAATTAAACCTATAACTCACCAACATTCGTGTTGACTTTTTAGCATGTTTTATTCTCAGGTCCTTAGAATGCTTCCGCTGTGATGTGCTTGTTGCCTGCATGGAGTCTCTCATGCTTTGTATAAAGTTTATAGCATTCGAAATAAAATTGAGTTGTGTAATAAATAATTGGACTGTGATGTCAACCTGTATGATAAAAACTTATGTATTTTGGGGAGTTGCTTATACCTAAGCACTCGCGCACATGCTTATAACTTTCTATGTTTAGAAAGTCACTTATTTTAATGAATGCAATATTTTATCAAAACGTATCATATAGAGGTCAAAACCTCACTGTGGAATCATTGATTAACGTGCCACGTCAATAGCGATTTTGACGGGTCGTTACAGTTGGTATCAGAGCTTGAGGTTATAGGGAACCAGAATTTGCATTAATATGTTTAACTGGTAATTGTTAGGATACATTAGTGAGTCTGGACTATGATCATATCTGTTTTTACCGATTTTTCCTTATCATCTTGTCAAAAACATTATATGTGATATATTTATATACTAACGTAATTGTTGTTTCAATTATGTGATAGACGACTTCTTCTAATCCGATCATTTTGTACGACCCGGAATCAGACACTGAATCTATTCTATCCACAACTGAAAAGGTCGTTCCAATAACTATTAAAGAAGAAATTGTGTTAGCTGGGGAATCTCAACTTCAGGTTAACCCAGAGGAGGTCCCAGCTGGGTTAACCCAGAGGAGGTCCCAGCTCCACCCAGCTCTAGTTTTCCGGAGCCACAGTATCATTGGCATGGACCCATGATCCCTGGAATAAATGAGGATCGTCCATTTCTAAACGAACATGGACATTGGGCCAGATACACCGCCGACGGGCGGGTTGTGCCTATTACGCCTGGCAGATATCGGTTCATGACCACTGGTACATATTCTCCTACACATGACTTAGACAGTTCATTAGGTGAGATCAGTGAGGAGGAGGAGGATGAAGTAAATGATATTACTGAAAAAGAAGTTAACAAAGGAAAGGAATTCAAACTTGCTATAAAGAACCACAAAAATAAAAAGTCCTTAATTATTAAAAAGGAACAAGACCATTTGATCCGTAACCACCCTTATTGTATTAAACCCACTGAGGCAACGGGTACCTCAAAACCCCGACCAAAAATTAAATACACTGCTAGAATGTCTGTCGGACCATGCACACACAAACAATTGGCAGAGAGAACCAAATGGGAAGAAGTTTATGATAGTTCTGAATAAACGACCTCGCAGCCATAAATCTTCCATGCTATTCTATTGCTTTTGTGTGCTACTCTATCTTATTATGTAGAATAAGCATATGTAAAATATCGGTATTGTATGGTATTGTATTATTTTGGTTTATTAATAATAAATGCATGGAATGATTATTTGTATTATTACTACTTCTTATTATTATTATTACATAATAATGTAGCAACTCGCTATAATTTTTCATAGTGGAATATTATTAGGATTTTTAGTAATTAATTCCTTGTACTAACTATTATGTATGAACTTAACGGGTATGTACTACCCGATTTATAATTATAAAGTGCTAATAAAGAAGAAACGGCTTTTATAATAATGGGTTCATATTATTAATATGCCATGATGTACCATTAATTACTTGCTACATTTATAATATTCTACGTGATTAAAATATCTTATATGTTTATTTAAAAAACATGTCTCAAATGTCGGATGCTGAGTTCGAGGAACTAGTCGAGAAACGTGTGAATGAAAGAATTTCTGCAGCTGAGGCAGTAAAAGCAGCAACTGAAGCAGCAGCCAAAGCAGCAACCGTGAACACAAACTCACAAAACAGATGCTCATACAAAACTTTTCAAGGATGCAAACCACAGACGTTTAGTGGGACTGAGGGACCAGTCGGTCTAACCCGATGGTTTGAAAAGATGGAGTTCGTTTTCAAAATCAGTAATTGTGCGGACGAGACAAGTCAAAGTATGCTTCGTGCACGTTGCAAGACGGTGCACTTACTTGGTGGAACAATTATGCTAAAGCAGAAGGAGTAGATACGGCATATGATATCTCTTGGGAAGAACTGAAAAAGATGCTAATAGAGGAGTACTGTCCTCGAAACGAGATCAGAAAAATGGAATCTGAGTTACGTAATCTGAAGGTTTTCGGCGCGAATCTCAATAACTATGAAAAGCGTTTCATGGAACTAGCCTTGTTGTGTCCCGAATTGGTGCCAAACGAGAAACAAAAGATAGAAATGTATATTGACGGTTTATCGATCAATATCAAAGGAAATGTTACATCGTCCAAACCGAATACGATGCAGGAAGCCATGACAATGGCACACCAACTCATGGACCAGATCACAGAGAGTTCGATTAAGGCACCAATTACCGAAGTCAAGACAACTGAAGGAAAGAGGAAATGGGAAGACTATAAGGGCAAAATTACTCACCTGAAGAAGCAAGAAACTTTTAAAGGTAAACAAGATGGGGCAACTGCTAGTCCAAACTATAAGGGACCCCATCCGTTCTGCAAAAGATGTTACACACATCATGCAGGTTATTGTCAAGTGGTATGTGATAAGTGCAACAAGAAAGGACATGTGGCGAAAGATTGTTATGCCACCGTTTCTGAAGTAAAGACAAAACCGACCAATGTCAAGAAATGTTTTCGATGCAGGAAGCCTGGTCACTTTATAAATCAATGCCCTGATAAGGAGAAGAACAAAGAACCCACACGTGGGAGGGCATTTAATGTTAGTGCCAGTGAAGCACGTGAGGATCCTAATCTTGTCACGGGTACGTTTACCGTTAATAATCAACTAGCTTCTATTATGTTTGATACGGGTGCTGATAGAAGTTATATGTGTAAAGACTTTAGTTCTAAACTAAAATGTGCATCATTGCCTCCAGACGATAAATATACTATTGAATTAGCTAATGGTAAACTGATAAAAGCCGATAAAATTTGCCATGGTTGCGAAATAAATCTCGCTGGTGAAACCTTCAAAATTGATTTGATACCCATAGAATTAAGAAGTTTTGACGTAATCGTTGGCATGGACTGGATGTCCAAAACAAGAGCAGAAGTTGTTTGCGCTGAGAAAGCAATCTGTATCCCTCGTAAGGATGAAACGTCATTAATGATTTATGGGGAGAAGAGCAACTCGAAGCTGAACCTTATCAGCTGTATGAAGGCCCAGAAACTTATAAGAAAAGGTTGTTATGCTATTCTCGCACACGTAAAGAAAATCGATACTGAAGAAAGAAGCATTGATGACATGTCGGTTGTAAGAGAATATCCCGGAGTATTTCTAGAAGAATAACCGGGGCTACCTCCACACAGATGTGTAGAATTCCAGATTGATCTCGTACCAGGAGCCGCACCTGTAGCCCGATCCCTATATAGACTTGCACCTTCAGAAATGCAAGAATTACAAGACCAGTTGCAAGAATTATCGGACCGTGGATTTATTCGTCCCAGTTTTTCACCTTGGGGTGCTCCTATTCTGTTCGTCAAGAAGAAGGATGGATCTATGAGAATGTGCATAGATTACCGAGAATTAAACAAATTAACGATCAAGAATCGGTACCCATTACCGAGGATTGATGATTTGTTTGATCAATTGCAAGGATCAAGTGTTTATTATAAGATTGATCTACGCTCCGGATATCATCAACTGAAAGTGAAGGAAGAAGATGTTCCTAAAACCGCGATCAGAACCCATTACGGTCACTATGAGTTTCTAGTCATGCCTTTTAGATTGACTAATGCTCCAGCAGTATTCATGGATCTAATGAATCGCATCTGTAGACCGTATTTAGAAAAATTTGTCATTGTTTTTATCGACGACATATTGATTTACTCGAAGAACAAGGAAGAACATGAGCAACAGTTAAGACTGGTACTAGAGATACTCAAGAAAGAAGAATTGTACGCAAAATTTTCAAAATGTGATTTCTGGTTACAAGAAGTACAGTTTTTGGGCCATGTTGTCAGTAAACATGGAATTAAAGTTGACCCTGCCAAGATTGAAGCCATTAGTAAATGGGAAACACCGAAGACTCCAACACAAATCCGCCAATTCTTAGATCTTGCTGGTTACTACCGAAGATTCATTCAAGATTTTTCTAAAATCACCAAACCCTTAACTACATTAACTCAAAAGGGAAAGAAGTATGATTGGTTCACGGAACATGAATCCTCATTCCAGTTATTAAAGAAGAAGTTAACATCTGCACCCATTTTGTCATTACCGGAAGGAAACGATGATTTCGTGATCTATTATGACGCTTCGCGCCAAGGTTTAGGATGTGTATTAATGCAACTGATGTCAAAGCTAAAGGGTATAAAATACTATTGAAGTTTACAAGGAAATACTATTAAATACGATACAATTTTACACAAGATATTTATTTATTTATAGAATGGATATACTTAAACCTTGCTACAACACTTATAGGCAGTGTACCTAATCATAAAGTAGTGTAGTTTTTAGTAAGTCCGGTTTGTTCCACAGGGAAATCTTTAAACAAAGCTTAACGCTATATTAGTTTACTTTTATAAAAGTACAAATATATATATAAGTAATATTATTATTATTATAAAGGGGGGTTTTTACCGTTTAATGACCGGTTTGTCGATTTTAAAACTTTAGTCGCAGTTAAAACCAAATGTAAAATAATAAAAATAAATACAAGACTTAAATTAAAGTGTAAAGTAAATAACGATAATGAAACTGCGAATAATAAAAGTGCGATAAAATAAACTTGCGATAATTAAAAAGTACGATAATTAAAAGTGCAATTAAATATAATAACAATAAATAAAAGTGCTATAATTAGAAGTGCAATTAAATATAAAATAAAGGAAATTAAATATGAAATAAAAGAATTATGCTTATTTAAACTTCCGTAATCATGATGTTTGACGTGTTGATTTTAGTTTTATGCCCATGGGTTAATTGTCCTTTGTCCTGGATTATTTAATATGTCCGTCTGGTTTTTGTCCATAACAGTCCATCAGTCATAAATATAAAGTGCGAGTGTCCTCGTCAAATTATCCTTATACCCGAAGTTAAATATTCCAACTAATTGGGGACTTAAACTGTAACAAGATTTTAATACTTTGTTTAATAATTACACCAGGATGTCGAATGAGTGTAATCCAAGGTTTTAATATTTTGTTATCAATTATACCAAGTGTCCTTGTATATAATTTCACCCCTGTTTTAATTATTCTAGTGGCTATTAATCCATTCCCGTGTCCGGTTAAATGAACGATTATTCGTACATATAAATACCCCGCCCATCGTCTCCGATTGAGTGTATATGGTAATTTATAGGGACGCCCAATTGTAAATCTTTATATTAACATTAACAAACTATCATTTAGTTAAACAAATATAAAGCCCATTAATAGCCCATAGTCTAATTTCCACAAGTGTCGTTCTTTTATCCAAACCCCAATTATGGTACAAAGCCCAATTACCCAGTTTTAGTAATTAGCCCAACATCATGATTACTTTGGATTAAATAAGCATAATAATAACTTAGCTACGAGACATTAATATAAAAAGGTTGAACATAACTTACAATGATTAAAAATAGCGTAGCGTTACACGGACAGAATTTCGACTTACACCCTTACAATATTCGCTAACATACCCTTATTATTAGGATTAAAATTAAAATTAAAATATAAATTATATATATATATATTTTACGTATATAGATAGAGAGAATGATATATGATGATTTAAAATGCTCAGAATTCGGATGGCTTTATAGGGAGTTTCAAATTTTGGGGCTCCGCGACTCGTGGCCCTTTTGGCCTTCAAACTCCGCGAGTCGCGGAGTTTGTGAATACAGCTCACCAGCTTTTGGCTCTTTGTTTGCCGACGTTTTATAAATAAATATAATATATTAAATAATTATAAGAATTATTTAAATATTATATTATATTTATGTGCATAGTTGACTTGTAATTTTTAGTCCGTTGCGTCGAGCGTTGAGAGTTGACTTATGTCCCGGTTCCGGATTTTCGAACGTCCTTGCGTACAATTTAATATCTTGTACTTTGCGTTTTGAATCTTGTACTCTTGTAATTTCGAGACGTTTCTTATCAATAATTGGAACCTCTTTGATTGTCTTTTGTACTTTTGAGCTTTTTGGTCGTTTGCGTCTTCAATTCGTCGAATCTGTCTTTTGTCTTCACCTTTTATTATTTAAACGAATATCACTTGTAAATAGAACAATTGCAACTAAAAGCTTGTCTTTCTTGAGGAATAATGCTATAAAATATATGTTCGTTTTTAGCATTATCAAATATTCCCACACTTGAGCGTTGCTTGTCCTCAAGCAATATCGTCTTGAAATACTAGAATCACATATTTATTCTTCACACTTTGTACATCAGTGATTTCTATACGGCGGTATAAACAATGGTAGTAACGATATGGTTTACAGTCCCACATGACTATAAAAATTTAGATCCATTAAGGAAATTGGATCTTTATGAAAACATTTGATCTTTTGAAAATTAAATCTAGTTTTTACCCTAGATAAGTTTTCCGGAATAACCCTTTACCGGTGTTTTCCAAATATTTTTGTGGGTTTGGTGGGTTTCAGATTTGAAAATTTTAGCTCAAAACTTATGGTTTTGTGTCACCCACTTGCTAACCTTGTATTTGGAAAGCAACACGTCCAGTTTACTTGTCCCGTATATTACCTTTCGGTAAAGTACCGTCCGGTTGTAAAGGAAAGCGTTGAACAAGCAACTGTTAAGGCAATGTCCCCTGACATGCTTTTAATTATGGTCTATAACGTGTCGGACGCAATTACTCTCCTTGGTAGGAGCAATAGTAAAGCTCACCCTTATGATTTTTCGGTCTGGCACGAGGTCCTGTCTTTGACCATGCTATGCAACCACCGTTTTTACGGTTGACACCCGATTTAGTTCAGGTGACCTAATGAATTCCAGGTGAATTCCTAGGATTTTACGTTCAAAGGTAATGAACGCATTGAAAATAGGGTTTTCAGAAAACAAATCGGTTTGTAATTTTTGATCAAAATATTTTTTCGTTCAAGCTCGAGTTTAGATATCATTGAATTCCATGAGTTTGTAATTCTCAATCTTTAAGGTTAATCTCAAGGATTGAGTAATATCAGGCTTAAAAGCTGATTTTTGATCTTTTAAGGAGATTATCCTTTCTGGAAATCTGATTCATTAGTCTTATCAAGCTAATTTGCATGGTGCCCCCCATTGTACGAGATAAATCCTTCTCATGGTTAGGATAAATCTGACCACTTGGCGACCCTGTTTAATGCTGAGGTCCGTGGATTTCCAGCTGATTTTAGTGATGACTTTTCTAGATTTTTCGTCAACCTACAGCTGGTCTGGACGACAACTTCATGACCTAAATCAAGAAGCGCGTTTCTTTTTCGGAAGACTTTACTTCCTTTTAATGATGGAATTGATTCATCGTGTAGATCCATCTATTCTTTTCTTTCATCGGGTAAAACGGTTTAGTTTAGTCCAAAGCAAAAGTATTTTCAGTTATTTGTTACAGAAATATGTGATATATGTTTTGAATAACTTGGTAAATTTTCCCACACTTGGCTTTTATTTTCCTTTTTATCGTCCTCTATTCCATTTTAAATGAATTTTAACATTTTGGTTTGTTTCTCAATTTATGTCCTTTTTTGAGGTAACAATAATTTCGGTGTTAAAACCTAGTTTTATCGTTCATAAATATGTATATAAACATGATTTTGAGTTCATTTAATTGAAAATTTTTAAAAATTTTACTAGAATTGGGTAGTCAGTATATAAGACTAAGGCTGTTCTTTATTATCAGAGAGCACTAGATTCTAATACAACTACTGCTTTACTAGTATTTTTAATGGTAACCAAGTGTATAAAGTAAAAAATTTTAAAATCCGAAAGAATTTAACCCCTTCCCACACTTAAGATCTTGCAATGCCCTCATTTGCAAGAAATCAGTAACAATTTAAATTATTGAGGGTGATTTGTGTGAAAATGATTAAATTTTTACCAAAGTTTCCAAATTTATTGGCGTTTGTTTGCTGAATGATAAATGGTGCACATCATTTGTTCATTCCGTCTTGTTGTTATTTCACATATATTTTGCATCTTGTCGTCAAAATTAGTTGCTTTTGCTGAACTTAATGCCAGTCTTTGAAAATGCGTTGTTTTACCCTGTTGTGTACATAAGATAAACTGCAAACATATATATATATTTTTGAAGTTTGGTATATTACCCCACATTCAAAAATTATTAAAATCTAAGAATAAAAGTTAGACAATTATAAAAACTATTACAATATTAACATAAGTATTAAACGTATCAACATTACAAATTACAAAATAAAAATAAAAACTAAGTAGACTAGGGATGATATTGATACCAATAGGGGTTCCAGGCATAACCATAGGTGCTATAGAATGCTTCGGCAGGGTTATACGTAGGATACGGTGGTTGCATCTCTATAGACCAGGGAGGGAATATGGGTTTCGGTGTAGGAATATAGTTTCTACCTATATCTTGGCAATGAGCTATGATTTGGTTCTGATGAACTTGCCAATCTTTACATGCTCTCTGTCTAGCATTTTCGTACTCCTGTGAAGCTATAAACCTTTGCATTTCTTGCATCTCATTTCCCCCTCCTACATTACCTTGCTGTTGGTTTCTCTCAACCTGTGGATGTCTACCATGGTATGGTACTGCGGCGTTATTTCGCCTCTTCAAAACTTTCACACCATGGTATACATTTAAACCTATAGTATCGCGGGGTTCTGGTTCTTCTACTAATAATCCCCCCCGACTTATATCCACACCGAGATATTCAGCAATCAAAGTAATAAAAATACCACCTCCTATTATGCTATGCGGTCTCATCCCCCGAACCATAGCTGATAAATAATAACCCACACAATACGGTATACTTACAGCGCTTTGTGGGTCTCGAATACACATATGGTAAAACAAATCCTGTTCATTTACTTTTTCCTTGTTCTTACACCTTTGTGTAATCGAATTAGCTAAAAACCTATGAATCACTCTTAATTCAGCTCTATCTATATCCAAATAAGAGTAATTTCCCCCTTTGAAACGGTGATGGCTTGTCATTTGACTCCACACACCGTGTGTATCAAAATTTTCATCTATCTTTCTACCATTTAGTATCAACCCTCTACAATCGGCAGATGCTAACTCCAAAGGCGTATATATGCGTAAAGCCTGAGCCATGTCTAGTAAAGACATGTGCCGCATCGAACCGCCTAACAAAAATCTAATAAAAGAACGATCGGTTAAACTAGCTACCCGATCATTCAACTCTATACTACACAACAATTCTTCACACCATACTTTATATACAGGTCTACGCATGGTGAATAAACGTACCCAGTCATTAAAAGTAGAATTACAATACCTCTGTACAAGTAATTCCCTAATTGGCCCAGCCAATTCTACAGCTTCTAAGGGTCCCCATTCTATAACCCTCGGTACCTCAACAACCTTAGAATGAAGAGTATGCAAACCCCTTTGATATTTTGGATAATCTATCCAAAGTCTGTCAAATCTCAGGTTCGGGTGCAACTCTTCCAAGTGCATATCAGAAAAGGTCATGACTGGATGAGGTATATCCTGCTTGTAGTAGTTATCCACCTCCTGTTGTTCCGCATTCTCAGCAGGAGCATTGCGGGCTTGGGATGAAGATTCACCCCTTTCAGTCTGCAAAACACATCAAACACAATTTTTGTGCATCCAAATATGCATTAGTGTCAGCAAAATCATCAATCAAAATAATTACAATGACATGATCAATTTATATCAAACTTAAGCTCATTTTCATATTTTCATCAAATCTACACTTTTTCAAATAAGCATATACGAAAATGTTCGCCAAGTTCATAAGCATTCAACTCAAATAACATGTCAAAATAATCATTACTAGTAATTAAACAAGTTTCAAATGGCATTATCTCTCAAAAATCAAGTTCATGAATTTTAGACTTGAAAAAGTCCACTTTAATTCTCAAAATCATGTTTAGGCTCAAAGTTTGGATCATTTAACTACCTAGACATGTTACACTACTTAATTTAGCAACAATTCATGACAAAAAACGGCCATAACCTGTTTATATCAAAAAGCCCCAAATTGCTCAAGAACACAAACCCTAGATTACTCAAAATTTGAAGTTTAAGGCTTCTAATCATGTTAAATAGCATCAATCTAGGTTATACAAGCATAATACATAAACAATTTAAGCCTAATTACACTAAAAAGCATCAAAATCAAATTGGGGAAAAAATTGCTCAAGAACACTAATTTCGGATTAAATGGTGTTTAGGTGTAGAAATTTACCGTTTTTCTTGAGTAATTCCTAGATAGCATCCTTCTCAACATGATTTTAGTAAAAGATTTGATGATTAACGGTTAAAAATTGTGATTTTGGGGTGTATTTTTCGGGTTTTTCTGGTTTTTGTTCGCAGTGTTTTGTGTTGTGGGTTGTGTGGACTGAGCTGTTTCAGCTCTTATTTTTTTTTCTGTAATCCGATCCTCCCGCGACTCGCGGTGTTTAAAGCTTCAAACTCCGCGAGTCGCGGAGTTTGCTTTTTTTTTTTTTTTTTTTTAACATCTTATACTAATTAAAACAATTAATTAAGTAATTTAAAAATTTTGTTTCCCTTGTTATTTAGAACGAGGTCGTTTCGGATAGATGTCCTAGTCCGTCCCTCGACAAAATTTTAAAATTTGTCTTTTTGTAGCGATTGTTTTAAAAGCTAAGATTTTTGGGTTTTTTAATGTTTTTGGCATACTTTAATTCAATAAGATTAAAAATAATGATAATAAAAATTCTCGTCCCTCCCTTGGGTAAAGTAATTTCGGTTCAAAGACCTAGTCTTCAACTTACGACGAATTTTTTTAAAAATCATATTTTTAACTTAATGAGATAAAGTAAATTTTTGTTTTTAAATTCACACAACTTAAATATAAAATTCAAAATTAATGTTAAAAATTCATACCAAACTTAAAATTTGAATGCATAAAATTAAAAATTCATATTTTAAAAATTAAAAATTCACACGAAACTTAATTTAAAAATTCATATTAAAAATTCACACCAAACTTATATTAATTTTTTCAAATATTTACAATTTTAAAAATATTGTTTTTACAAAGTGTACAATATTAATTTAAGATTTAAATATTAATTTTAAAAACATGGTAAAAATAAAATTAAAAATCTTTTTGGCTTTTTATCCCACTTTAATCAATCAAATATTATCAAAAATATGCGCCCCTCTTTTCGGTAAAGTAATTTCGGTTCCAAGACCTAATTTAACTCATGACGAATTTTTGAAATATTTTGGGTTGATTGATTAAAGATATTTATACCTTAAGAATAAATGTTAAATTTCGCAGTGATGTAATAAATTTTTGAATGATATCAATAATTTCGGTCGCCAAACCTAATTTTATTCAATACCAATTTAATACTTTATAGCGAACAAATTAGCGTTTATTATCAAAAGGTTAAAAATAAAAAAAATAAAATAAAAACTGTACAGACTTACCTGTGAAATAGATTTCTTAGTTATATGATCTATCTCATTCATAAGATAGTCGGTTTAATTGGTTTTCCATAGCTACATAGGCGTAACCTCGAGCATTCAGTGTCTTTTCTTCTAAACATATGAACGGTCCGTCTCTGCATAAAGTAACAAATTCGGTATTTGAATAGGTTTGATTATTTGAACATTTACCTCCATGTGACCATTTTCCGCATTTGTGACATCTTTCTAGGTGTCGTGCTCTTCTTTTCGCTGCGGATTTTGATTTTCCTTTACCAAATTGTAACTTATTATCTTCGCATCTGGATTCTTTTCTAACTCCGTCCATTCTTTCTCTGATTACTGATACTAGTTCACTCGGTAGTATGTCATTATTACGTTTAGTGATCAAAGCGTGTAGCATTAGACCATGGTTTAGTTCACAGGCAGTCTTCATTTTGTAAAAACCTAAAAAAAATAAAAATTCAGAATGGGGGGAGAAGACTAGTTCTTTAGGGTCTGCTAGGGAAAGACCATTCGGGTTCCATTTTCGAGAACTATACGAAAACAGACAATCTAACTCTAACAGAAATACATATTATCCCTTGATTCTCCCCACACTTAGTTAGCTGTGGTGTCAAAATTGTGATTAACTTCGTTGTCGACTTCCATCGAACCATCTATGTAGTGTTTAACTCTGTGACCATTAACTTTAAATTCAATCCCATTTGAATTTATTAATTCTATCGTTCCGTATGGGAAAACTCTTTTGACTATGAATGGTCCAGACCATCTTGATTTCAATTTTCCAGGAAATAGCTTGAATTGTGAATTGAAAAGAAGAACTCTGTCTCATTCCTTAAATTCTTTTGAACTTCTGATTCTTTTATCATGTCATTTCTTCGTTCTTTCTTTATAGATTAACGAATTTTCGTATGCTTTATGTCTTAATTCTTCTAATTCGTTTAGTTGACTTAATCGTAGACGTCCGGCTTCATGTAAATCAAGATTACATGTCTTCAAAGCCCAAAATGCTTTGTGTTCAATTTCTACTGGAAGATGACATGCTTTTCCATAAACAAGTCTAAAAGGCGTGGTTCCAATTGGAGTTTTGTAGGCTGTTCTAAAAGCCCAGAGTGCATCCTCCAATTTAATGGACCATTCCTTCGGATTTGATCCTACGGTTTTCTCTAGAATACGTTTTAAAGCTCGATTGGTATTTTCAACTTGTCCACTTGTTTGTGGATGATATGCGGTGGAGATTTTATGAGTTACTCCATATCTTTTAAGAACTTTCTCAAGTTGATTATTACAGAAATGAGTACCCCGATCACTTATTAAAGCTTTCGGTGTTCCAAACCTTGCAAAAAGACGTTTTAAAAAGTTGACTACAACTCGTGCATCGTTAGTTGGGAGAGCTTGTGCTTCCGCCCATTTAGATACATAATCAATGGCTACGAGTATATAAAGATTATTATGAGATTTAGGAAATGGACCCATAAAGTCAATACCCCAAATGTCAAATACTTCACATACTTGGATGACATTTTGTGGCATTTCATCACGTTGACTTATTTTTCCGGCCCTTTGACAAGCATCACAGGATTTGCAAAGAAGGTGTGCGTCTTTGTAAATTGTAGGCCAATAGAATCCAGCATCATAAACTTTTCTTGCTGTTAGTTGAGGCCCATAATGCCCTCCTGTTGGTCCTGTGTGACAATGGTTTAATATTTTACTAGCTTCATCTCCAAATACACATCGGCGTATTATTCCATCGGGATAACTTTTAAACAGATGTGGATCTTCCCAAAAATAGTGTTTTATATCACTGAAGAATTTCTTTCGTCTTTGGTACGATAATCCTTTTTCAAGGAATCCACAAACTAAGTAGTTTGCATAGTCTGCAAACCATGGAATTTCTTTATAATCTATCTTCAATAGATATTCATCAGAAAAGTTGTCTTGTATGGCCGATTCATTTAGAACTTCTAATTCGGGATTTTCAAGACGAGAAAGATGATCAGCGGCGAGATTTTCTGCTCCTCTTTTATCTCGGATTTCAATATCAAACTCTTGTAAGAGTAAGATCCAACGGATTAATCTTGGTTTAGCATCTTGTTTCGAAAATAGGTATCTAAGAGCAGAATGGTCGGTATAGACCACCGTTTTTGCTAGAACGAGATATGATCGAAATTTGTCAAAAGCAAAGACAATAGCAAAGAGTTCTTTTTCAGTAGTTGTATAGTTCGTTTGTGCTCCTTGTAACGTCTTACTAGCATAATATATAGGTTGAAATCGTTTTTCAATCCTTTGTCCTAAAACGGCTCCCATTGCAAAATCACTTGCATCGCACATTAGTTCAAATGGTAGATTCCAATTTGGTGTTATCATGATCGGCGCATTAGTGAGTTTCTCTTTAAGAATATTAAAATATTTGATACACTCATCCGAAAAGATGAATGGAGCATCCTTTTCTAGGAGTTTATTCATAGGAGTGGCAATTTTAGAAAAATCTTTTATGAAACGTCGGTAAAAACCGGCATGCCCTAGAAAACTCCTAACTCCTCTAACATTGGTGGGATGTGGAAGTTTAGCAATTACATCTACTTTATCTCTATCCACTTCAATTCCTTCTTTTGAAATTTTATGACCAAGAACGATGCCTTCTTTAACCATGAAATGGCATTTCTCCCAATTAAGTACTAGATTTGATTGTTCGCATCTAATTAGCATTCGTTCCAGATTAACTAGACATGATTCAAATTTATCACCGAAGACTGAAAATTCATCCATGAAAACTTCCATGCATTCTTCTATCATGTCGTGAAAAATTGCCATCATACACCTTTGAAAGGTTGCAGGGGCGTTGCAAAGTCCAAATGGCATGCGTTTGTAAGAAAAAGTACCATAAGGGCACGTGAATGTGGTTTTCTCTTGGTCCTCGGGTGCTATTGGAATTTGAAAATATCCGGAAAATCCATCTAGAAAACAATAGTAACTATTTCCGGCTAATCTTTCCAACATTTGATCAATGAAAGGTAAGGGAAAGTGATCTTTTCTGGTGGCGTCATTTAATTTTCTATAATCAATACACACATGCCATCCTGTTACAGTCCTAGTAGGAATAAGCTCATTTTTCTCATTTGTAATGACAGTCATGCCACCCTTCTTAGGCACGCATTGAACTGGGCTTACCCATGGACTATCAGAAATTGGATATATCAAACCTGCGTCTAGCAGTTTAATAATCTCTTTCTTAACTACATCTTGCATATTAGGATTTAATCTTCATTGGCGTTGCACATACGTTTTATGACCTTCTTCCATAAGGATTTTATGTGTGCAATACGAAGGACTAATTCCTTTAATATCATGAATCTTCCATGCAATGGCTGGTTTATGAGCTTTCAACACAGAAATGAGTTGTGATTTCTCATTTTCAGTAAGAGAAGACGATATTATTACAGGTAATTCAGATTCACCATGTAAATAAGCGTATTCCAAATGGTTTGGAAGTGGCTTTAACTCTAATTTCGGAGGTTCTTCTATCGATGATTTATATCGATATCTGTCTTCTTCTTTTAGCATTTGAATTTCTTCTGTTGTTGGTTCATATCCATTAGCTATAAGTGTAGCTAACATTTCAGCTTCATCAATTGGTTCATTACCTTCTCCTAAAGAACATTCTCCTGTTCCTTGTAATTCTGGAAATTCTTCTAATAATTCTGCATGTGCATCTATAGTTTGAATATAATAACATGTATCATCTGCAGATTGCGGTTGTTGCATTGCTCTATCAACTGAAAAGGTAACACTCTCATCCTCTATACTTAGGGTCAGTTTCTTACCGAACACGTCTATCATTGCTTTAGCCGTGTTTAAGAATGGTCTTCCTAATATGAGAGGAACTTGAGAATCTTCTTCCATGTCCAAAACAACAAAATCTACTGGAAATACTAAAGTACCAACTTTAACTAGCATGTTCTCCATTATCCCTCTAGGATATTTTATTGATCTATCGGCTAGTTGTATGCTTATTCTTGTTGGTTTCAATTCTCCAAGGTCTAGTTTAGCGTATAGTGAATACGGCATTAGATTTATACTAGCACCTAAGTCTGCTAATGCTTCTATTGAACTAAGACTACCCAGAAAACATGGAATTGTGAAACTTCCTGGATCAGATAATTTTTCTGGTATCTTATTCAACAGCACTGCTGAACAATTAGCATTCATAGTAACAGCCGAGAGTTATTCCATTTTCTTTCTATTTGAGATTAGATCTTTCAAGAATTTAGCATATCTAGGCATTCCTGAAATCACATCAATGAAAGGAAGATTTACATTTATCTGTTTAAACATATCCAAGAATTTGGATTGCTCGGCTTCAAGTTTCTCTTTCTTCATTTTACTCGGGTAAGGAAGTGGTGGTTGGTATGGTTTAAAATAAGGTTTATCCTTAGCTGTGTTATCTTCATTAACCTTTTCAACTACCGGTTCTTTTTCCTTATCTTGATCAGGTTGTGGTTCTTGTGGAGTAGGAATAGCTTCATCAGAAGTTACAGGTATTTTCGGTGGTTTAAGCGTTGTACCACTTCTTGTGGTAATAGCTTTAGCTGTTTCATTCCGGGGGTTAGCATTTGTATCACTAGGTAAACTTCCCGGTTTTCTTTCACCTATTAACCTTGCTAGGTTACTTACTTCTTGTTCCAGATTTTGAATAGAAGCTTGTTGATTTCTAAATGCTTGAGCATTTTGTTCATTAGTTTGTTTTTGAGATGTGAAAAACTGCGTTTGAGATTCAACTAGCTTCGTCATCATATCTTCTAAATTCGGCTTTTTATCATCGGTTTGTTGTGGTGGTTTGTTTTGAAAATTAGGTCTTTGCTGGTTGTAAGTATTATTGGATACTTGTTGATTGCTAGGACCTTGTTGGTTGTTGTATGGAATATTTCTGTTATAACTCTGGTTTTGATTGTAAATTGGTCTTGGCGGTTGATAATTATTCTGATAATTATTTCCAGGCCTTTGGTTTATGTATGAAATATTCTCTCTTTGTTCCATTGTTAATTCAATACCGAGACAATCTTTTGTCAAATGTGGTCCTCCACACTGCTCACAACTAATTCGTATTGAGTGAATATCTTTAGTCATCTTTTCCATTCGTCTCTCCACAGCATCTATCTTTACGGAAATGGAATCTAAGTCATGGCTAGAATCGGCTCTAGCTGCTTTAGATGATCTAACGATATCTTTTTCTTGGTGCCACTCATGTGAGTGGGAAGCAGTGTTATCAATAATTTTGTAAGCATCAGTTTCGGTTTTCTTCATAATAGAACCACCAGCTGCTATATCTATGTCTTTCCTTGTAGTGATGTCGCATCCTTGGTAGAATATTTGTACTATTTGACAGGTGTCTAAACCATGTTGCGGACATCCTCTTAATAACTTTCCATATCTTGTCCACGCCTCATATAGAGTTTCATTTGGCTTCTGTGTAAACGTAACAATTTCTGCTTGAAGTCTTACGGCTTTAGATGCCGGAAAGAATTGTTTAAGAAATTTGTCAACTAAAACATCCCATGTATCAATCGCCCCTTCAGGTAACGATTCCAACCAATCTTTGGCTTCTCCCTTTAAAGTCCAGGGAAATAACATGAGATATACCTGTTCATCCTCCACTTCTCGGATTTTAAATAGTGTGCAGATCCTATTAAAGGTACGTAAATGTTCATTTGGATCTTCCTTCGGCGCACCACTAAATTGGCATTGATTAGTCACCATGTGTAGAATTTGTCCTTTGATTTCATAATCTGGCGCATTAATGTCTGGATGAGTAATTGCGTGACCTTGGCCAGTGCGTTTAGCTCTCATTCGGTCTTCCATACTTAAAGGTTCCAGATTCTCCATAATTGAATTTGTTGAATCGGAATCACTAGAGGATTCTGATTTAATGGTTCGTTCCTCAACAATCTCTGTTTGAATGATTGGTGGTTCCGGAGGAAAGTTTAGTGGTTCAGGATCTACGAACCGTTCCTGAATATTCTCCGGATTCTCAATTGTGAGGTCGGGTTCAAAAAATGGATTATCGGAAATTTGAACTGAAGTACTTGGTCGACTGGATGACGATTCTAAGGAGAAATCAACGGCAGTAATATTTGCTAAATGTCTTGATCTAGTTACAGGTGGTGAACGTACAAAAGGTGGTGAACGTCTTGCTCGGTGCATTCACTGAATATCCTATTAGTTTTTAAAAGGAAAGAAAAATTATAATAAGTTATCCAATCAATAGACTTTTCTGATTTTGCCCACGTTTCGAATAGCCAAAAGATGCAGCAAAGGGGCAGGATTCGTTTGGTCTCAATATAATTGAGGACTGTTTGGCTCCAATAACCCGGTCCACGTACAAATCCAACTATTACTACGAACAAGAAAATTTTGATGTCTATCAATTTAACCACTTAAAATAAATTTTCGAAATTTTAAGAAATTTAGATAAGAAGTAGAATAAAAATCTATGTCCTAAAACTAGAATAGCGAGAAATAAGAAAGAAAAAGAGTTCGTCGGAAAAAGATCGAAAAAGAAAAATAAGAAAGAAAGATAAAAGGTGACGGAAAAATAAAAGAAACTTATAAAACTTAGAAACACTTGATTAACCTAACCTTATTACTACAACTAACTTAAAATTATAATCGCAAATTGAGATTACTAATTGGAATGATAATTGATACATAGGAAAAAGTCGTCTAAAAATATTAAAGCTTACAGGAAAAACTATATCCCAAATGGAAATAACTTAAAAAGAAACTAAAACTTAAAAAGGCGTCGCAAAATTCTAAAGTACCTAAATCTTAGTCTAAAGAAAAAGCACTTAAGGAATTCTACGGCAAAGCCTAAAAATCTAGAAGTAAAAATAACTATGGCAAAAACTAAGTTTAAAACTAAAAACTAGCTAAAAATACAAATATTACGCTAAAACGATTAAAAAGGGACAAAATATAAAAATACACAAAAAGTTGTAAAAAGTACAATTTTTATAAAAATATTATTTTTATATTATTTATTTATTAAAACTACTAATTTTATAAATTAATTAAACTAATTAATACTAAATACATAAATTAAATAAAAAGTAAAAGTTAAAATAAAACTAATTATAATAATAATAATAATTAGGGTTAAATAATAATAATAATAATTAATAATTACCCGTAATTAATGCTAAATTAGGGTTCTGTCAGCGTGTCAGGTCCTCTCCGCGAGTTGCGGTAATCGAGGCATTAAACCCCGCGAGTCGCGGGGTTCCAGTTTTCAACTGACAGGATATTTAAAATTCGACGCGTTTTTTTTATTTTATTTTTTTTATTTTTATGTTTTATAATTTTCTGTTTTATAATTTATATCAAAATATTTGTATAATAAAAACTTATATTTAAAAACTTAAATAAAAATAGAACTACTCTATAATTGTAAAAATATCTTAAAAATAGATTTATATATATCAAATTTTTTTCGGTTTTATATTTATAAAATATATTTATAAAATAAATTAAATAAAACTTATATTTTTACAAACTAAAGAAACTTTATAAAACTTAAATATTTATCAAAATCTTAAAAATACCTATATTTTTGTTTTTCTTTTTATATTTTTGAATATTTAAAACGTATTTTTATAAAAACGAATTTTAATAAAAGTAAACTAAAAATCTTTTTTTTTTCCTATTAGCGTTGCACTTCCGGCGTTTAAGAGAGTCCCCGGTAGCGGCGCCAAAAATACTTGATGTCAAAGCTAAGGGGTATAAAATACTATTGAAGTTTACAAGGAAATACTATTAAATACGATACAATTTTACACAAGATATTTATTTATTTATAGAATGGATATACTTAAACCTTGCTACAACACTTATAGGCAGTGTACCTAATCGTAAAGTAGTGTAGTTTTTAGTAAGTCCGGTTCGTTCCACAGGGAAATCTTTAAACAAAGCTTAACGCTATATTAGTTTACTTTTATAAAAGTACAAATATATATATATATATATATATATATATATATATATATATATATATATATATATATAAGTAATATTATTATTATAAAGGGGGGGTTTTACCGTTTAATGACCGGTTTGTCGATTTTAAAACTTTAGTCGCCGTTAAAACCAAATGTAAAATAATAAAAATAAATACAAGACTTAAATTAAAGCGTAAAGTAAATAACGATAATGAAATTGCGAATAATAAAAGTGCGATAAAATAAACTTGCGATAATTAAAAAGTACGATAATTAAAAGTGCAATTAAATATAATAACAATAAATAAAAGTGCTATAATTAGAAGTGCAATTAAATATAAAAGAAAGGAAATTAAATATGAAATAAAAGAATTATGCTTATTTAAACTTCCGTAATCATGATGTTTGACGTGTTGATTTTAGTTTTATGCCCATGGGTTAATTGTCCTTTGTCCTGGATTATTTAATATGTCCGTCTGGTTTTTGTCCATAACAGTCCATCAGTCATAAATATAAAGTGCGAGTGTCCTCGTCAAATTATCCTTATACCCGAAGTTAAATATTCCAACTAATTAGGGACTTAAACTGTAACAAGATTTTAATACTTTGTTTAATAATTACACCAGGATGTCGACTGAGTGTAATCCAAGGTTTTAATATTTTGTTATCATTGAAAACATATAGGTAGAAACTATATTCCTACACCGAAACCCAAATTCCCTCCCTGGTCTATAGAGATGCAACCACCGTATCCTACGTATAACCCTGCCGAAGCATTCTATAGCACCTATGGTTATGCCAGGAACCCCTATTGGTATCAATATCATCCCTAGTCTACTTAGTTTTTTTTTTATTTTGTAATTTGTAATGTTGATACGTTTAATACTTATGTTAATATTGTAATAGTTTTTATAATTGTCTAACTTTTATTCTTAGATTTTAATAATTTTTGAATGTGGGGTAATATACCAAACTTCAAAAATATGTATATATGTTTGCAGTTTATCTTATGTACACAACAGGGTAAAACAACGCATTTTCAAAGACTGGCATTAAGTTCAGCAAAAGCAACTAATTTTGACGACAAGATGCAAAATATATGTGAAATAACAACAAGACGGAATGAACAAATGATGTGCACCATTTATCATTCGGCAAACAAACGCCAATATATTTGGAAACTTTGGTAAAAATTTAATCATTTTCACACAAATCACCCTCAATAATTTAAATTGTTACTGATTTCTTGCAAATGAGGGCATTGCAAGATCTTAAGTGTGGGAAGGGGTTAAATTCTTTCGGATTTTAAAATTTTTTACTTTATACACTTGGTTACCATTAAAAATACTAGTAAAGCAGTAGTTGTATTAGAATCTAGTGCTCTCTGATAATAAAGAACAGCCTTAGTCTTATATACTGACTACCCAATTCTAGTAAAATTTTTAAAAATTTTCAATTAAATGAACTCAAAATCATGTTTATATACATATTTATGAACGATAAAACTAGGTTTTAACACCGAAATTATTGTTACCTCAAAAAAGGACATAAATTGAGAAACAAACCAAAATGTTAAAATTCATTTAAAATGGAATAGAGGACGATAAAAAGGAAAATAAAAGCCAAGTGTGGGAAAATTTACCAAGTTATTCAAAACATATATCACATATTTCTGTAACAAATAACTGAAAATACTTTTGCTTTGGACTAAACTAAACCGTTTTACCCGATGAAAGAAAAGAATAGATGGATCTACACGATGAATCAATTCCATCATTAAAAGGAAGTAAAGTCTTCCGAAAAAGAAACGCGCTTCTTGATTTAGGTCATGAAGTTGTCGTCCAGACCAGCTGTAGGTTGACGAAAAATCTAGAAAAGTCATCACTAAAATCAGCAGGAAATCCACGGACCTCAGCATTAAACAGGGTCGCCAAGTGGTCAGATTTATCCTAACCATGAGAAGGATTTATCTCGTACAATGGGGGGGCACCATGCAAATTAGCTTGATAAGACTAATGAATCAGATTCCCAGAAAGGATAATCTCCTTAAAAGATCAAAAATCAGCTTTTAAGCCTGATATTACTCAATCCTTGAGATTGACCTTAAAGATTGAGAATTACAAACTCATGGAATTCAATGATATCTAAACTCGAGCTTGAACGAGAAAATATTTTGATCAAAAATTACAAACCGATTTGTTTTCTGAAAACCCTATTTTCAATGCGTTCATTACCTTTGAACGTAAAATCCTAGGAATTCACCTGGAATTCATTAGGTCACCAGAACTAAATCGGGTGTCAACCGTAAGAACGATGGTTGCATAGCATGGTCAAAGACAGGACCTTGTGCCAGACCGAAAAATCATAAGGGTGAGCTTTACTATTGCTCCTACCAAGGATAGTAATTGCGTCCGACACGTTATAGACCATAATTAAAAGCATGTCAGGGGACATTGCCTTAACAGTTGCTTGTTCAACGCTTTCCTTTACAATCGGACGGTAGTACCGAAAGGTAATATACGGGACAAGTAAACTGGACGTGTTGCTTTCCAAATACAAGGTTAGCAAGTGGGTGACATAAAACCATAAGTTTTGAGCTAAAATTTTCAAATCTGAAACCCACCAAACCCACAAAAATATTTGGAAAACACCGGTAAAGGGTTATTCCGGAAAACTTATCTAGGGTAAAAACTAGATTTAATTTTCAAAAGATCAAATGTTTTCATAAAGATCCAATTTCCTTAATGGATCTAAATTTTTATAGTCATGTGGGACTGTAAACCATATCGTTACTACCATTGTTTATACCGCCGTATAGAAATCACTGATGTACAAAGTGTGAAGAATAAAGATGTGATTCTAGTATTTCAAGACGATATTGCTTGAGGACAAGCAACGCTCAAGTGTGGGAATATTTGATAATGCTAAAAACGAACATATATTTCATAGCATTATTCCTCAAGAAAGACAAGCTTTTAGTTGCAATTGTTCTATTTACAAGTGATATTCGTTTAAATAATAAAAGGTGAAGACAAAAGACAGATTCGATGAATTGAAGACGCAAACGACCAAAAAGCTCAAAAGTACAAAAGACAATCAAAGAGGTTCCAATTATTGATAAGAAACGTCTCGAAATTACAAGAGTACAAGATTCAAAACGCAAAGTACAAGATATTAAATTGTACGCAAGGACGTTCGAAAATCCAGAACCGGGACATAAGTCAACTCTCAACGCTCGACGCAACGGACTAAAAATTACAAGTCAACTATGCACATAAATATAATATAATATTTAAATAATTCTTATAATTATTTAATATATTATATTTATTTATAAAACGTCGGCAAACAAAGAGCCAAAATCTGGTGAGCTGTATTCACAAACTCCGCGACTCGCGGAGTTTGAAGGCCAAAAGGGCCGCGAGTCGCGGAGCCCCAAAATTTGAAACTCCCTATAAAGCCATCCGAATTCTGAGCATTTTAAATCATCATATATCATTCTCTCTATCTATATACGTAAAATATATATATATATATATATATAATTTATATTTTAATTTTAATTTTAATTTTAATCCTAATAATAAGGGTATGTTAGCGAATATTGTAAGGGTGTAAGTCGAAATTCTGTCCGTGTAACGCTACGCTATTTTTAATCATTGTAAGTTATGTTCAACCTTTTTATATTAATGTCTCGTAGCTAAGTTATTATTATGCTTATTTAATCCGAAGTAATCATGATGTTGGGCTAATTACTAAAACTGGGTAATTGGGCTTTGTACCATAATTGGGGTTTGGATAAAAGAACGACACTTGTGGAAATTAGACTATGGGCTATTAATGGGCTTTATATTTGTTTAACTAAATGATAGTTTGTTAATGTTAATATAAAGATTTACAATTGGGCGTCCCTATAAATTACCATATACACTCAATCGGAGACGATGGGCGGGGTATTTATATGTACGAATAATCGTTCATTTAACCGGACACGGGAATGGATTAATAGCCACTAGAATAATTAAAACAGGGGTGAAATTATATACAAGGACACTTGGTATAATTGATAACAAAATATTAAAACCTTGGATTACACTCAGTCGATATCCTGGTGTAATTATTAAACAAAGTATTAAAATCTTGTTACAGTTTAAGTCCCCAATTAGTTGGAATATTTAACTTCGGGTATAAGGATAATTTGACGAGGACACTCGCACTTTATATTTATGACTGATGGACTGTTATGGACAAAAACCAGACGGACATATTAAATAATCCAGGACAAAGGACAATTAACCCATGGGCATAAAACTAAAATCAACACGTCAAACATCATGATTACGGAAGTTTAAATAAGCATAATTCTTTTATTTCATATTTAATTTTCTTTATTTTATATTTAATTGCACTTCTAATTATAGCACTTTTATTTATTGTTATTATATTTAATTGCACTTTTAATTATCGTACTTTTTAATTATGGCAAGTTTATTTTATCGCACTTTTATTATTCGCAATTTCATTATCGTTATTTACTTTACGCTTTAATTTAAGTCTTGTATTTATTTTTATTATTTTACATTTGGTTTTAACTGCGACTAAAGTTTTAAAATCGACAAACCGGTCATTAAACGGTAAAAACCCCCCTTTATAATAATAATATTACTTATATATATATTTGTACTTTTATAAAAGTAAACTAATATAGCGTTAAGCTTTGTTTAAAGATTTCCCTGTGGAACGAACCGGACTTACTAAAAACTACACTACTTTACGATTAGGTACACTGCCTATAAGTGTTGTAGCAAGGTTTAAGTATATCCATTCTATAAATAAATAAATATCTTGTGTAAAATTGTATCGTATTTAATAGTATTTCCTTGTAAACTTCAATAGTATTTTATACCCCTTAGCTTTGACATCAAGTATTTTTTGATTTCATGCGTCTTTTTATATCTTAAATAAATAAATTCAAGCGTTTTGGTTGTTTCTCAATTTATGTCCTTTTCGAGGTAACGATAATTTCGGTATTAACACCTAGTTTTCACCGTTCATAAATATATATAAACAGGATTTTAAATTCATTTAGTTGAAATTTTTTCAATTTTTCACAAAATTTGGCAAATAAAACCAAGTGTAAACCCGAGAGAATTTATAATCCTTCCTCACACTTAAGATTATGCAATGCCCTCATTTGCATGAAATCAGACTATAATTATAAATTCATGAGGGTGATTAGTGTAGAAAGTAGTTAAAGATACCATAAAATTGCAGGATGATAGATGGTGCACCTCATCGTTCATTCCTTCTTGTTTTATCACACATGTTTTTCTTCTAAAACGGTTGCTTTTCTGAACTGTTTGATAATTTTTAAAAATGCGTCTTTTACCCTAATTTATTATGCATGTTTATTAACGAGTTATGCACTAACCCGAACCCCTAATTTAACGTTAAGTGGGGTTAAACTTCCCCACACTTAGCTGACGACATGTGAAGTCGGTAGAATAAGTTCCACGAATTAGAGTAGTGAGCCAGTTATTTACATCTCGGGTGGTGTATAATATATCAATGGGTTTAAAGTTTAGACTCGCCCGATTGTCACTACTTAATTCTTTTTTAAGTGTAGCTTTTAGTAAATGGATATGTCTCTTTTCTGGTTCTTGGTCAAATGGATCAATATACACCGACATATATATTATAGGGTGGACAATTCCTAACATTTCCTTCCTTTTATTCTCGGGATCAAAGTTTTCACCTCTATTACCTAATTGGGTGAAATCCGATGTGTCAATATCTATTACAGCTCGTAGTTCATCTTCGGTAGATGACTCGTCTATTGAGAATATTGGGTTGGAAGGTTGTGGAATGGTGAATTTTGAGATCAAAGCAAATTCTTCTTCATTAATGGTACTTATCGATCCCACCATTTTGGTCTCGGGGGTAAAATTTTCAACGTTATCGTTTTCCCAAGAGTACAAATTTGTCTTCCTTACTTCTTCTTCATCCATAGATGGATCGATGATTTCGTCGGTAGAGGCTAATGTGTCAATATGTTGTGAAATTGGTAAAACTGAATAAAAAGTATCATCGGGATAGTGTGTGATTTCGAAGCTCTCGAATTCATCAAAATTCGATGATATGAGATTTTCTTGCACACGACTCCTCAGATCAACAGGTGTGTAATCTGATAGAGTTTCAGCTTGCCTATTTACAAACTCTCTCATTTGTTCATTTTGAGCATCAAGTTCTTCGAGTTTGATTTTCATATTGTCTAATAAATTTTCAGACACGTAATTTTCCGCATCTACTGGTTGTTGAGTTTGGAAATATTCTTAGGAATAATCCCAATTTAAATTGTATTCTTCATAATCATTCCATTCAGGTTCCGTGGGTACGTAATTTTCCATAGGAACGTAATAATAACATTCCCATGTTGAGTGATAATCTTCACAGATTTCACAACCAGTTATTGTTTCGTCATTCGTGATCCAAGATTGACCGAACGAATTGTCATCAACACCCGTTTGAGAGTATTGATTTAATTGATTTTGGATATCAAAAAGAGTTTCCATAGCCTTTTTTTCAAAATTTTCCATTTTATTGCGATGGCCAAATTTTAGCTACAATGTGATGCATTTACTAATTATCCTATTAGTTATAAAAATAGAAAAACTTATATAAGTTGTCCAATTAATAGACTTTTCTGCTTTTGCCCACGTTTCGAATAGCCAAAAGATGCAGCAGGGAGCCAGAACCCTTTAAATCGGAAGCTCACAACTCAACCACTAACAAATTCAACTATTACTACGAAGCATAAAATTGTCAACGTCCATTAATTTAACCACTTAAATAATTTTTCTTTCCGTTTGAGATATTAGATAAGAAATAGAGAAAATTTCTAAGTCCTAATAAATAAAGCGTCGAGAAATAAGAATGAAAAAGATCGCGTCGGAAAATGTCGAAAAATAATAGGCGTCGAAAAATAAAAATAAGAAAGTAGCGCGTCGAAACTTAAAAAGGAATTAAAAACTAAGAATTAAAAGTTGCGTCTAAAAATATTAAAGCTTAAAAGAAAAACTATATCCCAAATGGTAATAACTTAAAAAGGTACTAAAATATAAAAAACGGCGTCGCAAAATTCTAAAGCACCTAAATCTTAGTCTAAAGAAAAAGCACTTAAGGAATTTTACGGCAAAGCCTAAGAATCTATACATATAAAATAACTACGGAAAAACTAATTTTAAAACTAATTGCGAACGAAAAATATACAAAATATTACAATTACACTAAATAAAAGGATACAAATTATAAAAAGTGATAAAATTACTTATTTTTATAAAAAAAATATTATTTTTATATTTTTATGTTTATATTTTATAAAAGTATTAATTTTTTATATATTAAAACTAAATATAATTAATTATAACTAATTAATTTAAAAACTTAAACTAAATAATAATAATAATAATAAAGTAAATAGGGTTAAATAATAATAATAATTAATAATATTCCGTAATTAATGCGAAATAGGGTTTCTGGTCTGGCTGGTCAGGGCGGCTCAGCGAGTCGTGGAGTTTTAAGCCTGCAAACTCCGTCTGTCATCTACCGAAGATGAACTACGAGCTGTAATAGATATTGACACCTCGGATTTTACCCAATTAGGTAATAGAGGTGAAAACTTTGATCCCGAGAATAAAAGGAAGGAAATGTTAGGAATTGTCCACCCTATAATATATATGTCGGTGTATATTGATCCATTTGACCAAGAACCAGAAAAGAGACATATCCATTTACTAAAAGCTACACTTAAAAAAGAATTAAGTAGTGACAATCGGGCGAGTCTAAACTTTAAACCCATTGATATATTATACACCACCCGAGATGTAAATAACTGGCTCACTACTCTAATTCGTGGAACTTATTCTACCGACTTCACATGTCGTCAGCTAAGTGTGGGGAAGTTTAACCCCACTTAACGTTAAATTAGGGGTTCAGGTTAGTGCATAACTCGTTAATAAACATGCATAATAAATTAGGGTAAAAGACGCATTTTTAAAAATTATCAAACAGTTCAGAAAAGCAACCGTTTTTGAAGAAAAACATGTGTGATAAAACAAGAAGGAATGAACGATTAGGTGCACCATCTATCATCCTGCAATTTTATGGTATCTTTAACTACTTTCTATACTAATCACCCTCATGAATTTATAATTATAGTCTGATTTCATGCAAATGAGGGCATTGCATGATCTTAAGTGTGAGGAAGGATTATAAATTCTCTCGGGTTTACACTTGGTTTTATTTGCCAAATTTTGTGAAAAATTGAAAAAATTTCAACTAAATGAATTTAAAATCATGTTTATATATATTTATGAATGGTGAAAACTAGGTGTTAATACCGAAATTATCGTTACCTCGAAAAGGACATAAATTGAGAAACAACCAAAACGCTTGAATTTATTTATTTAAGATATAAAAAGACGCATGAAAAAAGCCAACTGTGGGGAGAATGTACCTAGTTATTCAATTAAAAACTATCTAGCACATGTTTCTGTAAAGTTTATTGCAGGTGCTTTTGTTTTGGACTAAATTAACTATTTTACCCAATGAAAGAAAAGAAAAGATGGATCTACACGATGAATCAATTCCATCATTAAAAGGAAGTAAAGTCTTCCGAAAAAGACACTCGCTTCTTGATTTAGGTCAAGAAGTTGTCGTCCAGACCAGCTGTAGGTTGACAAAAAATCTAGAAAAGTCATCACTAAAATCAGCAGGAAATCCACGGACCTCAGCATCAAACAGGGTCGCCAAGTGGTCAGACTTATCCTAACCATGAGAGGATCTGTCTTGTAAAATGGGGAGGGCACCGTGCAAATTAGCTTGATAAGACTAATGAATCAGATCCCCAGAAAGGATAATCTCCTTAAAGATCAAAAATCAGCTTTTAAGTCTGATATTACTCAATCCTTGAGATTGACTTTAAAGATTGAGAATTACAAACTCATGGAATTCGATGATATCTAAACTCGAGCTTGAACGAGAAAATATTTTGATCAAAAATTAAAACCGATTTGTTTTCTGAAAACCCATTTTCAATGCGTTCATTACCATTGAACGTAAAATCCTAGGAATTCACCTGGAATTCATTAGGTCACCTGAACTAAATCAGGTGTCAACCGTAAGAACGGTGGTTGCATAGCATGGTCGGAGACAGGACCTTGTGCCAGACCGAAAAATCATAGGATGATCTTTACTATTGCTCCTACAAAGGATAGTACTAGCATCCGACACGTTTATTGAAATGTCCCGTTCTTATTGATTAAAAACGTTCCATATTAATTGATTTCGTTGCGAGGTTTTGACCTTTATATGAGACGTTTTTCAAAGACTGCATTCATTTTAAAACAAACCATAACCTTTATTTCATCAATAAAGGTTTAAAAAGCTTTACGTAGATTATCAAATAATGATAATCTAAAATATCCTGTTTACACACGACCATTACATAATGGTTTACAATACAAATATGTTACAACAAAATAAGTTTCTTGAATGCAGTTTTTACACAATATCATACAAACATGGACTCCAAATCTCGTCCTTATTTAAGTATGCGACAGCGGAAGCTCTTAATAATCACCTGAGAATAAACATGCTTAAAACGTCAACAAAAATGTTGGTGAGTTATAGGTTTAACCTATATATATCAAATCATAATAATAGACCACAAGATTTCATATTTCAATATACATCCCATACATAGAGATAAAAATCATTCATATGGTGAACACCTGGTAACCGACATTAACAAGATGCATATATAAGAATATCCCCATCATTCCGGGACACCCTTCGGATATGATATAAATTTCGAAGTACTAAAGCATCCGGTACTTTGGATGGGGCTTGTTGGGCCTGATAGATCTATCTTTAGGATTCGCGTCAATTAGGGTGTCTGTTCCCTAATTCTTAGATTACCAGACTTAATAAAAAGGGGCATATTCGATTTCGATAATTCAACCATAGAATGTAGTTTCACGTACTTGTGTCTATTTTGTAAATCATTTATAAAACCTGCATGTATTCTCATCCCAAAAATATTAGATTTTAAAAGTGGGACTATAACTCACTTTCACAGATTTTTACTTCGTCGGGAAGTAAGACTTGGCCACTGGTTGATTCACGAACCTATAACAATATATACATATATATCAAAGTATGTTCAAAATATATTTACAACACTTTTAATATATTTTGATTTTTTAAGTTTATTAAGTCAGCTGTCCTCGTTAGTAACCTACAACTAGTTGTCCACAATTAGATGTACAGAAATAAATCGATAAATATTATCTTGAATCAATCCACGACCCAGTGTATACGTATCTCAGTATTGATCACAACTCAAACTATATATATTTTGGAATCAACCTCAACCCTGTATAGCTAACTCCAACATTCACATATAGAGTGTCTATGGTTGTTCCGAAATATATATAGATGTGTCGACATGATAGGTCGAAACATTGTATACGTGTCTATGGTATCTCAAGATTACATAATATACAATACAAGTTGATTAAGTTATGGTTGGAATAGATTTGTTACCAATTTTCACGTAGCTAAAATGAGAAAAATTATCCAATCTTGTTTTACCCATAACTTCTTCATTTTAAATCCGTTTTGAGTGAATCAAATTGCTATGGTTTCATATTGAACTCTATTTTATGAATCTAAACAGAAAAAGTATAGGTTTATAGTCGGAAAAATAAGTTACAAGTCGTTTTTGTAATGGTAGTCATTTCAGTCGAAAGAACGACGTCTAGATGACCATTTTAGAAAACATACTTCCACTTTGAGTTTAACCATAATTTTTGGATATAGTTTCATGTTCATAATAAAAATCATTTTCTCAGAATAACAACTTTTAAATCAAAGTTTATCATAGTTTTTAATTAACTAACCCAAAACAGCCCGCGGTGTTACTACGACGGCGTAAATCCGGTTTTACGGTGTTTTTCGTGTTTCCAGGTTTTAAATCTTTAAGTTAGCATATCATATAGATATAGAACATGTGTTTAGTTGATTTTAAAAGTCAAGCTAGAAGGATTAACTTTTGTTTGCGAACAAGTTTAGAATTAACTAAACTATGTTCTAGTGATTACAAGTTTAAACCTTCGAATAAGATAGCTTTATATGTATGAATCGAATGATGTTATGAACATCATTACTACCTCAAGTTCCTTGGATAAACCTACTGAAAATGAGAAAAATAGATCTAGCTTCAAAGGATCCTTAGATGGCTTGAAAGTTCTTGAAGCAGAATCATGACACGAAAACAATTTCAAGTAAGATTTCCACTCGAAATAAGATTGTTATAGTTATAGAAATTGAATTAAAGTTTGAATATGATTTTTACCTTGTATTAGAAAGATAAACTACTGTAAGTAACAAAGGTTTCTTGATCTTGGATGATTACTTGGAATGGATTTAGAAAACTTGGAAGTAAACTTGCAATCTTGGAAGTATTCTTGATTTTATGAAACTAGAACTTTTGGAATTTATGAAGAACACTTAGAACTTGAAGATAGAACTTGAGAGAGATCAATTAGATGAAGAAAATTGAAGAATGAAAGTGTTTGTAGGTGTTTTTGGTCGTTGGTGTATGGATTAGATATAAAGGATATGTAATTTTGTTTTCATGTAAATAAGTCATGAATGATTACCCATATTTTTGTAATTTTATGAGATATTTCATGCTAGTTGCCAAATGATGGTTCCCACATGTGTTAGGTGACTCACATGGGCTGCTAAGAGCTGATCATTGGAGTGTATATACCAATAGTACATACATCTAAAAGCTGTGTATTGTACGAGTACGAATACGGGTGCATACGAGTAGAATTGTTGATGAAACTGAACGAGGATGTAATTGTAAGCATTTTTGTTAAGTAGAAGTATTTTGATAAGTGTCTTGAAGTCTTTTAAAAGTGTATGAATACATATTAAAACACTACATGTATATACATTTTAACTGAGTCGTTAAGTCATCGTTAGTCGTTACATGTAAATGTTGTTTTGAAACCTTTAGGTTAACGATCTTGTTGAATGTTGTTAACCCATTGTTTATTATAACAAATGAGATGTTAAATTGTTATATTATCATGATATTATGATATATAATATATCTTAGTATGATATATATACAGTTAAATGTCGTTACAACGATAATCGTTACATATATGTCTCGTTTCGAAATCATTAAGTTAGTAGTCTTATTTTTACATATGTAGTTCATTGTTAATACACTTAATAATATATTTACTTATCATTTAACATAATTAACCAAGTGTATCAATATCTTAATATGATTCATATGTACCTAGTAAGACGTTGTTATAACGATAATCGTTATATATATCGTTTTCGAGTTTCTTAAATTAATAATCTCATTTTTATGTATATAACTCATTGTTAAAATACCTAATGAGATACATACTTATAATAAAATCATGTTAACTATATATATAACCATATATATGTCATCGTATAGTTTTTACAAGTTTTAACGTTCGTGAATCACCGGTCAACTTGGGTGGTCAATTGTCTATATGAAACCTATTTCAATTAATCAAGTCTTAACAAGTTTGATTGCTTAACATGTTGGAAACACTTAATCATGAAAATAACAATTTAATTTAATATATATATAAACATGGAAAAGTTCGGGTCACTACAGTACCTACCCGTTAAATAAATTTCATCCCGAAATTTTAAGCAGTTGGAGGTGTTGACGTATCTTCTGGAAATAAAGTCGGGTATTTCTTCTTCATCTGATCTTCACGCTCCCAGGTGAACTCGGGTCCTCTACGAGCATTCCATCAAACCTTAACAATCGGTATCTTGTTTTGTTTAAGTCTCTTAACCTCACGATCCATTATTTCGACGGGTTCTTCAATGAATTGAAGTTTTTCATTGATTTGGATTTCGTCCAACGAAAAAGTGAGATCTTCTTTAGCAAAACATTTCTTTAAATTTGAGACGTGAAAAGTGTTATGTACAGCCGCGAGTTGTTGAGGTAGCTCCAGTTGGTAAGCTACTGGTCCGACACGATCTATAATCTTGAATGGTCCAATGTACCTTGGATTTAGTTTCCCCCGTTTACCAAATCGAACGACTCCTTTCCAAGGTGAAACCTTAAGCATGACCATTTCTCCATTTTCAAACTCTATATCTTTTCTTTTTCTGTCCGCGTAGCTCTTTTGTCGACTCTGGGCGGTTTTCAATCTTTGTTGAATTTGGATGATTTTCTCGGTAGTTTCTTGTATTATCTCCGGACCCGTAATTTGTCTATCCCCCACTTCACTCCAACAAATTGGAGACCTGCACTTTCTACCATAAAGTGCTTCAAACGGCGCCATCTCAATGCTTGAATGGTAGCTGTTGTTGTAGGAAAATTCTGCTAACGGTAGATGTCGATCCCAACTGTTTTCGAAATCAATAACACATGCTCGTAGCATGTCTTCAAGCGTTTGTATCGTCCTTTCGCTCTGCCCATCAGTTTGTGGATGATAGGCAGTACTCATGTCTATACGAATGAATCTTCTGTAGTAACCAGCCAATCCTAAAAATTGACGTATATGCTTCGGAGTTTTTGGGGTTTCCCACTTTTCAACTGTTTCGATCTTTGTCAGGTCCACCTGGATACCTTCTTTGTTCACTATGTGACCGAGGAATTGAACTTCTTCCAACCAAAATGCACACTTTGAAAACTTAGCGTACAGTTTTTCTTTCCTCAATACTTCTAGCACTTTTCTCAAATGTTCTTCGTGCTCTTGATCATTCTTTGAGTAAATAAGAATGTCATCGATGAAAACAATGACAAAATTGTCAAGATATAGCCCACACACTCGGTTCATAAGGTCTATGAACACAGCTGGTGCGTTAGTCAATCCAAACGGCATAACCATAAACTCGTAATGACCATAACGCGTCCTAAAAACAGTTTTTGGAATATCATCCTCCTTTACTCGCATTTGATGATATCCAGAATGTAAATCGATCTTCGAATAAACCGACGAGCCTTGTAGTTGATCAAATAAGTCGTCAATTCTCAGCAGTGGATAACGGTTTTTGATGGTAAGTTTGTTCAACTCTCTGTAGTCAATACACAACCTAAATGTACCATCCTTCTTCTTGACAAATAAAATAGGAGCTTCCCATGGTAATGTGCTTGGTCGAATGAAACCACGTTCTAATAGTTCTTGCAATTGGCTTTGCAGTTCTTTCATCTCGCTGGGTGCGAGTCTATAAGGAGCACGAGCTATTAGTGCAGCTCCTGGTACAAGATCTATTTGAAATTCAACAGATCGATGTGGAGGTAGTCCCGGTAATTCTTTCGGAAATACATCGGGAAATTCTTTTGCGACGGGAACATCATTGATGCTCTTTTCTTCAGTTTGTACTTTCTTGACGTGTGCTAGAACAGCATAGCAACCTTTTCTTATTAGTTTTTGTGCCTTCAAATTACTAATAAGATGTAGCTTCATGTTGCCCTTTTCTCCGTACACCATTAAGGGTTCTCCTTCTTCTCGTACAATGCGAATTGCATTTTTATAACATACGATCTCTGCTTTCACCTTCTTCAGCCAGTCCATGCCAACTATTACATCAAAACTCCCTAACTCTACTGGTATCAAATCAATCTTAAATATTTCGCTACCCAGTTTAATTTCTCGATTCCGGCATATATTATCTGCTGAAATTAATTTACTGTTTGCTAATTCGAGTAAAAATTTACTATCCAACGGCGTCAATGGACAACTTAATTTAGCACAAAAATCTCTACTCATATAGCTTCTATCCGCACCCGAATCAAATAAAACGTAAGCAGATTTATTGTCAATAAGAAACGTACCAGTAACAAGCTCCGGGTCTTCCTGTGCCTCTGCCGCATTAATATTGAAAACTCTTCCGCGGCCTTGTCCATTCGTGTTCTCCTGGTTCGGGCAATTTCTAATAATGTGGCCCGGTTTTCCACATTTATAACAAACTACATTGGCATAACTTTCTCCGACACTACTTGCTCCGCCATTACTCGTTCCGACACCATTTGTTCCTTTCGTTCTGTTAACCCCTGGTCCGTAGACCTCACACTTCGCCGCGCTATGACCATTTCTTTTACACTTGTTGCAAAATTTGGTGCAGAACCCCGAGTGATACTTTTCACACCTTTGGCATAGCTGCTTCTGATTGTTGTTGTTGTTGCGGTTGTTATTGTTGTTGGGATGATTGTTGTAGTTGCTACTGTTGTTGTTATTGTTGTTGTTGTTGTTGTTGTTGGGTCGTTTGTTGTTGTTGCGATTGATGTTGCGATTGTTGGGATAATTGTTGCGA
The DNA here is from genome assembly GCF_046630445.1 of Rutidosis leptorrhynchoides. Lineage (NCBI taxonomy): Eukaryota > Viridiplantae > Streptophyta > Magnoliopsida > Asterales > Asteraceae > Rutidosis > Rutidosis leptorrhynchoides. The sequence continues at coordinate 96,726,994 of NC_092335.1, forward strand.
TTATTATTGTAATTGCTGTTGTTGTTGTATTGGTGATTCTTATCACCGTTTTCCTCCCACTTTCTTTTGACTTGCTTCACATTGGCCTCTTTAGCCGTCTGTTCTTTAATTCTTTCCTCAATCTGGTTCACTAGTTTGTGAGCCATTCTACATGCCTGTTGTATGGAGGCGGGCTCGTGTGAACTTATATCTTCTTGGATTCTTTCCGGTAATCCTTTCACAAACGCGTCGATCTTTTCTTCCTCATCGTCGAACGCTCCCGGACACAATAGGCACAATTCTGTGAATCGTCTTTCATACGTGGTAATATCAAATCCTTGGGTTTGTAACCCTCTAAGTTCTGTCTTGAGCTTGTTGACCTCGGTTCTGGGACGGTACTTCTCGTTCATCAAGTGCTTGAATGCTGACCACGGTAGTGCGTACGCATCATCTTGTCCCACTTTCTCTAGATAGGTATTCCACCATGTTAACGCAGAACCTATGAAGGTATGCGTAGCGTACTTCACTTTGTCCTTTTCAGTACACTTACTTATAGCAAACACCGATTCGACCTTCTCGGTCCACCGTTTCAATCCGATCGGTCCTTCGGTTCCATTAAATTTCAAAGGTTTGCAGGCAGTGAATTCTTTGTAGGTGCATCCTACATGATTTCCTGTACTGCTAGATCAAAGGTTATTGTTGGTATGTAGCGCAGCCTGTACTGCGGCTATGTTTGAAGCTAGAAAAGTACGGAATTCCTCTTCATTCATATTCACGGTGTGTCGAGTAGTCGGTGCCATTTCCTTCAAAATAGTCAAATGGAACAAGTTAATCATACAGAATATGAAGAGTAGTTAATAGTATTTCGTAGCATAATATGAACTCATTTATAAAAGCTTTTTCTTCATATTAGCGTTTTATAAGTTTAAATTCGGGTAGTACATACCCGTTAAGTTCATACTTAGTAGCTAATATACAATTCAACTACTACAATTCTATATGAAAAACTGATTATAATAATATTTCGCGTTCAAACTTTTATACAATATTTTACAAACTTACAATACCGCTTATTTTACATAAAGCATGAAATATAGCACACAATAACTTTGATACAAGATAGTTGTGAAGATAATTCTAGCTAGTACACAAGTCGTTCAGCAAAGGCAATAAAGACACGTAATTCATACGTCCAGAAACAAGTCATGCATTCTAGTTTTACTAGGACTACTTCCCATCCTTGGTCTTGTGGAACATAACCGTTATGGCCGTTAATAAGACAGCGTGTTGTAACGTCGTCAAAGGGACGAGAGTTACGTAATGTCCAACAGTCCCGTAACAATCTAAAAACCTCATTTCTTACCCCAATTACCGACTCCGTCACTTGTGGGAACGTTTTGTTTAATAGTTGTAGCCCGATGTTCTTGTTCTCACTTTGGTGAGAAGCAAACATTACTAATCCGTAAGCATAACATGCTTCTTTATGTTGCATGTTAGCCGCTTTTTCTAAATCACGAAGTCCAATATTCGGATATATTGAGTCAAAATAATTTCTTAACCCATTGCGTAAAATAGCATTTGGGTTCCCCGCAATATATGCGTCAAAGAAAACACATCGTAACTTATGGATTTCCCAATGTGATATCCCCCATCTTTCGAACGAAAGTCTCTTATAAACCAAGACATTCTTGGAACGTTCTTCGAATGTCTTACAAACTGATCTCGCCTTAAATAGTTGTGCCGAAGAATTCTGACCGACTCTAGACAAGATTTCATCAATCATGTCTCCGGGTAGGTCTCTTAAAATATTGGGTTGGCTATCCATTTTGTGTTTTTATACTGTAAAATAGACAAGAGTTAGATTCATAAAAAAAAAATACTTATTAATAAAAGCAATTTTTACATATATCATAAAGCATAAGCACACTATATTACTTAAATTACACCACACGAATACAACTATCTTATTCCGACTCGCTTGTTTCTTCTTCTTCGGTTTTGGTTCATTTTGCCAAGTTTCTAGGGATATATGATGTTCCCCTAATACGAGCCGTCGTTATCCACATTGGTTTAGAAAAACCTGGTGGTTTAGAGGTTCCCGGGTCATTGTTACAACTTAAGGACTTCGGGGGTTGACGATACATATAAAGTTCATCGGGGTTGGAATTAGATTTCTCTATTTTTATGCCCTTTCCCTTATTATTTTCTTTTGCCTTTTTAAATTCAGTTGGGGTAATTTCTATAACATCATCGGAATTCTCATCGGAATCCGATTCATCGGAGAATTGGTAATCCTCCCAATATTTTGCTTCCTTGGCGGAAACACCATTGACCATAATTAACCTTGGTCGGTTGGTTGAGGATTTTCTTTTAGTTAACCGTTTTAATATTTCCCCCACCGGTTCTATTTCTTCATCCGGTTCCGATTCTTCTTCCGGTTCCGATTCTTCTTCCGGTTCCGACTCTTCTTCCGGTTCCTCTTCGGGAACTTGTGAATCAGTCCACGAATCATTCCAATTTACATTTGACTCTTCATTATTATCAGGTGAGTCAATGGGACTTGTTCTAGAGGTAGACATCTATCACATAATATCAAACGCGTTAAGAGATTAATATATCACATAATATTCACATGTTAAAAATATATAGTTACCAACAAAATTTGTTAAGCAATCATTTTTCAAGTAAACACGGTCGAAGTCCAGAGTCACTAATGCATCCTAACAAACTCGATAAGACACACTAATGCAAAATTCTGGTTCTCTAAGACCAACGCTCTGATACCAACTGAAATGTCCCGTTCTTATTGATTAAAAACGTTCCATATTAATTGATTTCGTTGCGAGGTTTTGACCTCTATATGAGACGTTTTTCAAAGACTGCATTCATTTTTAAAACAAACCATAACCTTTATTTCATAAATAAAGGTTTAAAAAGCTTTACGTAGATTATCAAATAATGATAATCTAAAATATCCTGTTTACACACGACCATTACATAATGGTTTACAATACAAATATGTTACATAGAAATAAGTTTCTTGAATGCAGTTTTTACACAATATCATACAAACGTGGACTCCAAATCTTGTCCTTATTTTAGTATGCGACAGCGGAAGCTCTTAGTATTCACCTGAGAATAAACATGCTTTAAATGTCAACAAAAATGTTGGTGAGTTATAGGTTTAACCTATATATATCAAATCGTAACAATAGACCACAAGATTTCATATTTCAATACACATCCCATACATAGAGATAAAAATCATTCATATGTTGAACACCTGGTAACTGACATTAACAAGATGCATATATAAGAATATCCCCATCATTCTGGGACACCCTTCGGATATGATATAAATTTCGAAGTACTAAAGCATCCGGTACTTTGGATGGGGCTTGTTGGGCCCGATAGATCTATCTTTAGGATTCGCGTCAATTAGGGTGTCTGTTCCCTAATTCTTAGATTACCAGACTTAATAAAAAGGGGCATATTCGATTTCGATAATTCAACCATAGAATGTAGTTTCACGTACTTGTGTCTATTTTGTAAATCATTTATAAAACCTGCATGTATTCTCATCCCAAAAATATTAGATTTTAAAAGTGGGACTATAACTCACTTTCACAGATTTTTACTTCGTCGGGAAGTAAGACTTGGCCACTGGTTGATTCACGAACCTATAACAATATATACATATATATCAAAGTATGTTCAAAATATATTTACAACACTTTTAATATATTTTGATGTTTTAAGTTTATTAAGTCAGCTGTCCTCGTTAGTAACCTACAACTAGTTGTCTACAATTAGATGTAAAGAAATAAATCGATAAATATTATCTTGAATCAATCCACGACCCAGTGTATACGTATCTCAGTATTGATCACAACTCAAACTATATATATTTTGGAATCAACCTCAACCCTGTATAGCTAACTCCAACATTCACATATAGAGTGTCTATGGTTGTTCCGAAATATATATAGATGTGTCGACATGATAGGTCGAAACATTGTATACGTGTCTATGGTATCTCAAGATTACATAATATACAATACAAGTTGATTAAGTTATGGTTGGAATAGATTTGTTACCAATTTTCACGTAGCTAAAATGAGAAAAATTATCCAATCTTGTTTTACCCATAACTTCTTCATTTTAAATCCGTTTTGAGTGAATCAAATTGCTATGGTTTCATATTGAACTCTATTTTATGAATCTAAACATAAAAAGTATAGGTTTATAGTCGAAAAAATAAGTTACAAGTCGTTTTTGTAATGGTAGTCATTTCAGTCGAAAGAACGACGTCTAGATGACCATTTTAGAAAACATACTTCCACTTTGAGTTTAACCATATATTTTGGATATAGTTTCATGTTCATAATAAAAATCATTTTCTCAGAATAACAACTTTTAAATCAAAGTTTATCATAGTTTTTAATTAACTAACCCAAAAAAGCCCGCGGTGTTACTACGACGGCGTAAATCCGGTTTTACGGTGTTTTTCGTGTTTCCAGGTTTAAATCATTAAGTTAGCATATCATATAGATATATAACATGTGTTTAGTTGATTTTAAAAGTCAAGTTAGAAGGATTAACTTTTGTTTGCGAACAAGTTTAGAATTAACTAAACTATGTTCTAGTGATTACAAGTTTAAACCTTCGAATAAGATAGCTTTATATGTATGAATCGAATGATGTTATGAACATCATTACTACCTCAAGTTTAGTAGGTAAACCTACTGGAAGTGACAAGAAATGATCTAGCTTCAAAGGATCTTGGATGGCTTGAAAGTTCTTGAAGTAGGATCATGACACAAAAACAAGTTCAATTAAGATTTTTACTCGAATTAAGATAGTTTATAGTTATAGAAATTGAATCAAAGTTTGAATATGAATATTACCTTGAATAAGAAAGATAACCTACTGTATATAACAAAGGTTTCTTGATCTTAGATGATTACTTAGAATGGATTAGAAAGCTTGGAAGTAAATTAGTAAACTTGAAGGGATTTTTGAAGTGTTCTTGAAGTGTTCTTCCTATGATGATTATAGCTTGATTCTTGAAGTGATTTTTGATGAAGATGATGATTAACTACTGGAAAAATACGTTCATAATAGTGTGTGTGTGTGTTGAGAGAGAATTAGAAAGAGAATTGGAAGTGAAATGGAGTGAATGATGAGTGGTAATTGGTGAGTGGTGAGTGGGGTTAAAAGGAGTTCTAGTTAGTTGACTAGCTCATGGTAGAAGTTAAAATTGATTAGTCATACATGACATAATCAAGAGTGGAATCCCATGCTAGTTCCTATTGGTATATACTCATAGTAAGTACGTTTTGAAGCTGTGTATAATACGGGTAAGAATACGACTAGAATTCTTGATGAAAGAAAAGAATGGAAAAGTAACTGTAACCATTTTCGTTAAGTATGAGTGTTTTGATATATGTCTTGAAGTCTTCCAAAAGTATTTTAATACATCTAAATACACTACATGTATATACATTTTAACTGAGTCGTTAAGTCATCGTTAGTCGTTACATGTAAGTGTTGTTTTGAAACCTTTAAGTTAACGATCTCAATTAATGTTGTTAACCCATTGTTTATTATATCTAATGAGATGTTAAATTATTATATTATCATGATATTATGATATATTAATATATCTTAATATGATATATATACATTTAAATGTCGTTACAACGATAATCGTTACATATATGTCTCGTTTCGAAATCCTTAAGTTAGTAGTCTTGTTTATATGTATATAACTCATTGTTAATATACTTATGGAGATACTTACTTATCATAATCTCATGTTAACCATATGTATATCCATATATATATCGTCATGTCGTTTTTACAAGTTTTAACGTTCGTGAATCGCCGGTCAACTTGGGTGGTCAATTGTCTATATGAAACATATTTCAATTAATCAAGTCTTAACAAGTTTGATTGCTTAACATGTTGGAAACATTTAATCATGTAAATATCAATCTCAATTAATATATATAAACATGGAAAAGTTCGGGTCACTACAGTACCTACCCGTTAAATAAATTTCGTCCCGAAATTTTAAGCTGTTGAAGGTGTTTACGAATCTTCTGGAAATAGATGCGGGTATTTCTTCTTCATCTGATCTTCACGCTCCCAGGTGAACTCGGGTCCTCTACGAGCATTCCATCGAACCTTAACAATTGGTATCTTGTTTTGCTTAAGTCTTTTAACCTCACGATCCATTATTTCGACGGGTTCTTCGATGAATTTGAGTTTTTCGTTGATTTGGATTTCATCTAACGGAATAGTGAGATCTTCTTTAGCAAAACATTTCTTCAAATTCGAGACGTGGAAAGTGTTATGTACAGCCGCGAGTTGTTGAGGTAACTCAAGTCGGTAAGCTACTGGTCCGACACGATCAATAATCTTGAATGGTCCAATATACCTTGGATTTAATTTCTCTCGTTTACCAAATCGAACAACGCCTTTCCAAGGTGCAACTTTAAGCATGACCATCTCTCCAATTTCAAATTCTATATCTTTTCTTTTAATGTCAGCGTAGCTCTTTTGTCGACTTTGGGCGGTTTTCAACCGTTGTTGAATTTGGATGATCTTCTCGGTAGTTTCTTGTATAATCTCCGAACCCGTAATATGTCTATCCCCCACTTCACTCCAACAAATCGAAGACCTGCACTCTCTACCATAAAGTGCTTCAAACGGCGCCATCTCAATGCTTGAATGGTAGCTGTTGTTGTAGGAAAATTCTGCTAATGGTAGATGTCGATCCCAACTATTTCCGAAATCAATAACACATGCTCGTAGCATGTCTTCAAGCGTTTGTATCGTCCTTTCGCTCTGCCCATCAGTTTGTGGATGATAGGCAGTACTCATGTCTAGACGAGTTCCTAATGCTTGCTGTAATGTCTGCCAGAATCTTGAAATAAATCTGCCATCCCTATCAGAGATAATAGAGATTGGTATTCCATGTCTGGAGACGACTTCCTTCAAATACAGTCGTGCTAACTTCTCCATCTTGTCATCTTCTCTTATTGGCAGGAAATGTGCTGATTTGGTGAGACGATCAACTATTACCCAAATAGTATCAAAACCACTTGCAGTCCTTGGCAATTTAGTGATGAAATCCATGGTAATGTTTTCCCATTTCCATTATGGGATTTTGGGTTGTTGAAGTAGACCTGATGGTTTCTGATGCTCAGCTTTGATCTTAGAACATGTCAAACATTCTCCTACGTATTTAGCAACATCAGCTTTCATACCCGACCACCAAAAATATTTCCTGAGATCCTTGTATCTGGTTTTATGAGCTTCTCTAAGTACCATTTCTCTCATATCTCCAAATTTTGGTACCCAAATCCTTTCAGCCCTATACCGGGTTCCGTCTTCCCGAATATTAAGATGTTTCTCCGATCCTTTGGGTATTTCATCCTTTAAATTTCCCTCTTTTAAAACTCCTTGTTGCGCCTCCTTTATTTGAGTAGTAAGGTTATTATGAATCATTATATTCATAGATTTTACTCGAATGGGTTCTCTGTCCTTCCTGCTCAAGGCATCGGCTACCACATTTGCCTTCCCCAGGTGGTAACGAATCTCAAAGTCGTAATCATTCAATAATTCAATCCACCTACGCTGCCTCATATTCAGTTGTTTCTGATTAAATATGTGTTGAAGACTTTTGTGGTCGGTATATATAATACTTTTGACCCCATATAAGTAGTGCCTCCAAGTCTTTAATGCAAAAACAACCGCGCCTAATTCCAAATCATTCGTCGTATAATTTTGTTCGTGAATCTTCAATTGTCTAGACGCATAAGCAATCACCTTCGTTCGTTGCATTAATACACAACCGAGACCTTGCTTTGATGCGTCACAATAAATCACAAAATCATCATTCCCTTCAGGCAATGACAATATAGGTGCCGTAGTTAGCTTTTTCTTCAATAACTGAAACGCTTTCTCTTGTTCATCATTCCATTCAAATTTCTTCCCTTTATGCGTTAATGCAGTCAAGGGTTTTGCTATTCTGGAAAAGTCTTGGATGAACCTTCTGTAGTAACCAGCTAGTCCTAAAAACTGGCGTATGTGTTTCGGAGTTTTCGGGGTTTCCCACTTTTCAACAGTTTCTATCTTTGCCGGATCCACCTTAATACCTTCTTTGTTCACTATGTGACCGAGGAATTGAACTTCTTCCAACCAAAATGCACACTTTAAAAACTTAGCGTACAATTCTTCCTTCCTCAATACTTCTAACACCTTTCTCAAATGTTCACCGTGTTCTTGGTCATTCTTTGAGTAAATAAGTATGTCATCAATGAAAACAATGACAAACTTGTCAAGGTATGGTCCACACACTCAGTTCATAAGGTCCATGAACACAGCTGGTGCATTAGTTAAACCAAACGGCATGACCATAAACTCGTAATGACCGTAACGTGTTCTGAAAGCAGTCTTTGGAATATCATCTTCTTTCACCCGCATTTGATTATACCCGGAACGTAAGTCAATCTTTGAATAAACAGACGAGCCTTGTAGTTGATCAAATAAGTCGTCGATTCTCGGTAGTGGGTAGCGGTTCTTGATGGTAAGTTTGTTCAACTCTCGGTAGTCGATACACAACCTGAATGTACCATCTTTCTTCTTGACAAACAAAATAGGAGCTCCCCACGGTGATGTGCTTGGTCGAATGAAACCACGCTCTAAAAGTTCTTATAATTGGCTTTGCAGTTCTTTCATCTCGCTGGGTGCGAGTCTGTAAGGAGCACGAGCTATTGGTGCAACTCCTGGTACAAGATCTATTTGAAATTCAACGGATCGCTGTGGGGGTAATCCCGGTAATTCTTTCAGAAATACATCGGGAAATTCTTTTGCAATGGGAACATCATTGATGCTCTTTTCTTCAGTTTGTACTTTCTCGACGTGTGCTAGAACAGCATAGCAACCTTTTCTTATTAGTTTTTGTGCCTTCAAATTACTAATAATATGTAGCTTCGTGTTGCCCTTTTCTCCGTACACCATTAAGGGTTTTCCTTTTTTCGTATAATGCGAATTGCATTTTTGTAACAAACGATCTCTGCTTTCACTTCTTTCAACCAGTCCATACCGATTATCACATCAAAACTCCCTAACTCTACTGGTATCAAATCAATCTTAAATGTTTCGCTAACCAGTTTAATTTCTCGATTCTGACATATATTATCTGCTGAAATTAATTTACCATTTGCTAATTCGAGTAAAAATTTACTATCCAAAGGCGTCAATGGACAACTTAATTTAGCACAAAAATCTCTACTCATATAGCTTCTATCCGCACCCGAATCAAATAAAACGTAAGCAGATTTATTGTCAATAAGAAACGTACCTGTAACAAGCTCCGGGTCTTCATGTGCCTCTGCCGCATTAATATTGAAAACTCTTCCGCGGCCTTGTCCATTCGTGTTCTCCTGGTTCGGGCAATTTCTAATAATGTGGCCCGGTTTTCCACATTTATAACAAACTACATTGGCATAACTTGCTCCGACACTACTTGCTCCGCCATTACTCGTTCCGACACCATTTTTTCCTTTCGTTCTATTAACCCCTGGTTCGTAGACCTCACACTTCGCCGTGCTATGACCATTTCTTTTACACTTGTTGCAAAATTTGGTGCAGAACCCCGAGTGATACTTTTCACACCTTTGGCATAGCTGCTTCTGATTGTTGTTGTTGTTGCGGTTATTATTGTTGTTGGGATGATTGTTGTAGTTGCTGTTGTTGTTGTTGTTGTTGGGCCGTTTGTTGTAGTTGCGATTGATGTTGCGATTGTTGGGATAATTGTTGCGATTATTGTTGTAATTGCTGTTGTTGTTGTATTGGTGATTCTTATCACCGTTTTCCTCCCACTTTCTTTTGACTTGCTTCACATTGGCCTCTTCAGCAGTTTGTTCTTTAATTCTTTCTTCAATCTGGTTCACTAGTTTGTGAGCCATTCTACATGCCTGTTGTATGGAGGCGGGCTCGTGTGAACTTATATCTTCTTGGATTCTTTCCGGTAATCCTTTCACAAACGCGTTGATCTTCTCTTCCTCATCTTCGAATGCTCCCGGACACAATAGGCACAATTCTGTGAATCGTCTTTCGTACGTGGTAATATCAAATCCTTGGGTTCGTAACCCTCTAAGTTCTGTCTTGAGCTTATTGACCTCGGTTCTGGGACGGTACTTCTCGTTCATCAAGTGCTTGAATGCTGACCACGGTAGTGCGTACGCATCATCTTGTCCCACTTGCTCTAGATAGGTATTCTACCATGTTAACGCAGAACCTGTGAAGGTATGCGTAGCGTACTTCACTTTGTCCTCTTCAGTACACTTACTTATGGAAAACACCGATTCGACCTTCTCGGTCCACCGTTTCAATCCGATCGGTCCTTCGGTTCCATCAAATTCCAAAGGTTTACAGGCAGTGAATTCTTTGTAGGTGCATCCTACACGATTTCCTGTACTGCCAGATCCAAGGTTATTGTTGGTATGTAGCGCAGCCTGTACTGCAGCTATGTTTGAAGCTAGAAAAGTACGGAATTCCTCTTCATTCATATTCACGGTGTGTCGAGTAGTCGGTGCCATTTCCTTCAAAATAGTCAAATGGAACAAGTTAATCATACAGAATATTAAGAGTAGTTAATAGTATTTCGTAGCATAATATGAACTCATTTATAAAAGCTTTTTCTTCATATTAGCGTTTTATAAGTTTAAATTCGGGTAGTACCTACCCGTTAAGTTCATACTTAGTAGCTAATATACAATTCAACTACTACAATTCTATATGAAAAACTGATTGTAATAATATTTCGCGTTCAAACTTTTATACAATATTTTACAAACTTACAATACCGCTTATTTTACATAAAGCATGAAATATAGCACACAATAACTTTGATACAAGATAGTTGTGAAGATAATTCTAGCTAGTACACAAGTCGTTCAGCAAAGGCAATAAAGACACGTAATTCATACATCCAGAAACAAGTCATGCATTCTGGTTTTACTAGGACTACTTCCCATCCTTGGTCTTGTGGAACATAACCGTTATGGCCGTTGATAAGACAGCGTGTTGTAACGTCGTCAAAGGGACGAGGGTTACGTAATGACCAACAGTCTCGTAATAACCTAAAAACCTCATTTCTTACCCCAATTACCGACTCCGTTACTTGTGGGAACGTTTTGTTTAATAGTTGTAGCCCGATGTTCTTGTTCTCACTTTGGTGAGAAGCGAACATTACTAACCCGTAAGCATAACATGCTTCTTTATGTTGCATGTTAGCCGCTTTTTCTAAATCACGAAGTCCTATATTCGGATATACTGAGTCAAAATAATTTCTTAACCCGTTGCGTAAAATAGCATTTGGGTTCCCCGCAATATATGCGTCAAAGTAAACACATCGTAACTTATGGATTTCCCAATGTGATATCCCCCATCTTTCGAACGAAACCCTTTTATAAACCAAGGCATTCTTGGAACGTTCTTCGAATGTCTTACAAACTGATCTCGCCTTAAATAGTTGTGCCGAGGAATTCTGACCGACTCTAGACAAGATTTCATCAATCATGTCTCCGGGTAGGTCTCTTAAAATATTGGGTTGTCTATCCATTTTGTGTTTTTATACTGTAAAATAGACAAGAGTTAGATTCATAAAAAAAATACTTATTAATACAAGCAATTTTTACATATATCATAAAGCATAAGCACACTATATTACATATATTACACCACACGAATACAACTATCTTATTCCGACTCGCTCGTTTCTTCTTGTTCGGTTTTGGTTCGTTTTGCCAAGTTTCTAGGGATATATGATGTTCCCCTAATACGAGCCGTCGTTGTCCACATTGGTTTAGAAAAACCTGGTGGTTTAGAGGTTCCCGGGTCATTGTTACAACTTAAGGACTTCGGGGATTGACGATACATATAAAGTTCATCGGGGTTGGAATTAGATTTCTCTATTTTTATGCCCTTTTCCTTATTATTTTCTTTTGTCTTTTTAAATTCAGTTGGGGTAATTTCTATAACATCATCGAAATTCTCGTCGGAATCCGATTCATCGGAGAATTGGTAATCCTCCCAATATTTTGCTTCCTTGGCGGAAACCCCATTGACCATAATTAACCTTGGTCGGTTGGTTGAGGATTCTCTTTAACTTAACCGTTTTATTATTTCCCCCACCGGTTCTATTTCTTCTTCCGGTTCCGATTCTTCTTCCGGTTCCGATTCTTCTTCCGGTTCCGACTCTTCTTGCGGTTCCTCTTCGGGAACTTGTGAATCAGTCCACGAATCATTCCAATTTACATTTGACTCTTCATTATTATTAGGTGAGTCAATGGGACTTGTTCTAGAGGTAGACATCTATCACATAATATCAAACACGTTAAGAGATTAATATATCACATAATATTCATATGTTAAAAATATATAGTTTCCAACAAAAATGTTAAGCAATCATTTTTAAAGAAAACACGGTCGAAGTCCAGACTCACTAATGCATCCTAACAAACTCGATAAGACACACTAATGCAAATTTTTTGGTTCTCTAAGACCAACGCTCAGATACCAACTGAAATGTCCCGTTCTTATTGATTAAAAACGTTCCATATTAATTGATTTCGTTGCGAGGTTTTGACCTCTATATGAGACGTTTTTCAAAGACTGCATTCATTTTTAAAACAAACCATAACCTTTATTTCATAAATAAAGGTTTAAAAAGCTTTACGTAGATTATCAAATAATGATAATCTAAAATATCCTGTTTACACACGACCATTACATAATGGTTTACAATACAAATATGTTACATCGAAATAAGTTTCTTGAATGCAGTTTTTACACAATATCATACAAACGTGGACTCCAAATCTTGTCCTTATTTTAGTATGCAACAGCGGAAGCTCTTAGTATTCACCTGAGAATAAACATGCTTTAAATGTCAACAAAAATGTTGGTGAGTTATAGGTTTAACCTATATATATCAAATCGTAACAATAGACCACAAGATTTCATATTTCAATACACATCCCATACATAGAGATAAAAATCATTCATATGGTGAACACCTGGTAACCGACATTAACAAGATGCATATATATAAGAATATCCCCATCATTCCGGGACACCCTTCGGATATGATATAAATTTCGAAGTACTAAAGCATCCGGTACTTTGGATGGGGTTTGTTAGGCCCAATAGATATATCTTTAGGATTCGCATCAATTAGGGTGTCTGTTCCCTAATTCTTAGATTACCAGACTTAATAAAAAGGGGCATATTCAATTTCGATAATTCAACCATAGAATGTAGTTTCACGTACTTGTGTCTATTTTGTAAATCATTTATAAAACCTGCATGTATTCTCATCCCAAAAATATTAGATTTTAAAAGTGGGACTATAACTCACTTTCACAGATTTTTACTTCGTCGGGAAGTAAGACTTGGCCACTGGTTAATTCACGAACCTATAACAATATATACATATATATCAAAGTATGTTTAAAATATATTTACAACACTTTTAATATATTTTGATGTTTTAAGTTTATTAAGTCAGCTGTCCTCGTTAGTAACCTACAACTAGTTGTCCACAGTTAGATGTATAGAAATAAATCGATAAATATTATCTTGAATCAATCCACGACCCAGTGTATACGTATCTCAGTATTGATCACAACTCAAACTATATATATTTTGGAATCAACCTCAACCCTGTATAGCTAACTCCAACATTCACATATAGAGTGTCTATGGTTGTTCCGAAATATATATAGATGTGTCGACATGATAGGTCGAAACATTGTATACGTGTCTATGGTATCTCAAGATTACATAATATACAATACAAGTTGATTAAGTTATGGTTGGAATAGATTTGTTACCAATTTTCACGTAGCTAAAATGAGAAAAATTATCCAATCTTGTTTTACCCATAACTTCTTCATTTTAAATCCGTTTTGAGTGAATAAAATTGCTATGGTTTCTTATTGAACTCTATTTTATGAATCTAAACAGAAAAGTATATGTTTATAGTCGGAAAAATAAGTTACAAGTCATTTTTGTAAAGGTAGTCATTTCAGTCGAAAGAACGACGTCTAGATGACCATTTTAGAAAACATACTTCCACTTTGAGTTTAACCATAATTTTTGGATATAGTTTCATGTTCATAATAAAAAATCATTTTCTCAGAATAACAACTTTTAAATCAAAGTTTATCATAGTTTTTAATTAACTAACCCAAAACAGCCCGCGGTGTTACTACGACGGCGTAAATCCGGTTTTACGGTGTTTTTCGTGTTTCCAGGTTTTAAATCATTAAGGTAGCATATCATATAGATATAGAAAATGTGTGTAGTTAATTTTAAAAGTCAAGTTAGAAGGATTAACTTTTATTTGCGAACAAGTTTAGAATTAACTAAACTATGTTCTAGTGATTACGAGTTTAAACCTTCGAATAAGATAGTTTTATATACATGAATCGAATGATGTTATGAACATCATTACTACCTCAAGTTTAGTAGGTAAACCTACTGGAAGTGACAAGAAATGATCTAGCTTCAAAGGATCTTGGATGGCTTGAAAGTTCTTGAAGTAGGATCATGACACAAAAACAAGTTCAAGTAAGATTTTTACTCGAATTAAGATAGTTTATAGTTATAGAAATTGAATCAAAGTTTGAATATGAATATTACCTTGAATAAGAAAGATAACCTACTGTATATAACAAAGGTTTCTTGATCTTAGATGATTACTTGGAATGGATTAGAAAGCTTTGAAGTAAATTAGTAAACTTGAAGGGATTTTTGAAGTGTTCTTGAAGTGTTCTTCCTATGATGATTATAGCTTGATTCTTGAAGTGATTTTTGATGAAGATGATGATTAACTACTGGAAAAATACGTTCATAATAGTGTGTGTGTGTGTGTGTTGAGAGAGAATTAGAAAGAGAATTGGAAGTGAAATGGAGTGAATGATGAGTGGTAATTGGTGAGTGGTGAGTGGGGTTAAAAGGAGTTCTAGTTAGTTGACTAGCTCATGGTAGAAGTTAAAATTGATTAGTCATACATGAAATAATCAAGAGTGGAATCCCATGCTAGTTCCTATTGGTATATACTCATAGTAAGTACGTTTTGAAGCTGTGTATAATACGGGTAAGAATACGACTAGAATTCTTGATGAAAGAAAAGAATGGAAAAGTAACTGTAACCATTTTCGTTAAGTATGAGTGTTTTGATATATGTCTTGAAGTCTTCCAAAAGTATTTTAATACATCTAAATACACTACATGTATATACATTTTAACTGAGTCGTTAAGTCATCGTTAGTCGTAACATGTAAGTGTTGTTTTGAAACCTTTAAGTTAACGATCTCAATTAATGTTGTTAACCCATTGTTTATTATATCTAATGAGATGTTAAATTATTATATTATCATGATATTATGATATATTAATATATCTTAATATGATATATATATACATTTAAATGTCGTTACAACGATAATCGTTACATATATGTCTCGTTTCGAAATCCTTAAGTTAGTAGTCTTGTTTATATGTATATAACTCATTGTTAATATACTTATGGAGATACTTACTTATCATAATCTCATGTTAACCATATGTATATCCATATATATATCGTCATGTCGTTTTTACAAGTTTTAACGTTCGTGAATCGCCGGTCAACTTGGGTGGTCAATTGTCTATATGAAACATATTTCAATTAATCAAGTCTTAACAAGTTTGATTGCTTAACATGTTGGAAACATTTAATCATGTAAATTTCAATCTCAATTAATATATATAAACATGGAAAAGTTCGGGTCACTACACCGGAAAGGCTAATGTTGTAGCTGATGCCCTAAGTCGGAAAGAAAGAGTAAAACCTCTTAGGGTCCGAGCTTTAAAAATTACAATTCGTACTGATCTCACAAAGCAAATTCAAGCAGCACAGTTAGAGACTTTAAAAGTAGAAACCGAAAAAGGCGAAATGAGCAAAGGGTTAGAAAAACAACTTAAAGTAAAAGCCGATGGAACCCTGTATTTTGCTGGTAGGATATGGGTACCAAAACATGGTAACCTAAGGCAACTAGTACTGGATGAAGCACACAAAACGAGGTACTCAATTCACTCAGGAAATGGGAAAATGTACCACGATCTCAAGAAGTTCTATTGGTGGCCTAATATGAAGACAGAAATTGCTACTTATGTAAGCAAATGTTTGACGTGTGCAAAGATCAAAGCTGAGCACCAAAAGCCGTCAGGATTACTGCAACAACCAGAAATTCCGCAGTGGAAATGGGAAAGAATAACCATGGATTTCATTACGAAATTGCTAAGGACTGCAATTAGTCATGATACTATTTGGGTGATAGTTGATCGTCTAACTAAATCAGCTCACTTTCTACCAATAAAGGAGACAGACAGTATGGAGAAATTATCACGCCTATATTTTAAGGAAGTAGTTTCCAGGCATGGTGTACCTATCTCCATCATATCTGATCGTGACACCCGATTCACATCACGTTTCTGGCAGTCATTACAAAAAGCATTGGGAACTCGATTAGATATCAGCACTGCTTATCACCCACGGATAGATGGTCAAAGTGAAAGAACAATACAAACATTGGAAGACATGTTACGGGCATGCGTGATTGACTTTGGAACCAGTTGGGATCGACACTTACCGTTGGCAGAATTTTCATACAATAATAGCTATCATACGAGCATCAACGTAGCGCCATTTGAAGCACTTTACGGTAGAAAGTGCAGATCTCCTATCTCGTGGAGTGAAGTAGGAGAAAGACAACTTACTGGACCAGAAATTATTCACAAAACCACCGAAAAGATCATTCAAATACAACAGCGATTGAAAACGGCCATGAGTCGTCAAAAGAGTTATGCTGATGTAAGAAGAAAACCGCTAGAATTTCAAGTGGGCGACAAAGTCATGTTGAAAGTGTAACACCGGCCATTTTTTATTTTTATAACACAGCGGAAGACTTTATTAACAAACACACTATAAGTCACGTCATTACATTAATCTGGTAATTAAGTTTAAGTTTACACAACGGTGTTACGTTATTACAAAACATGATTTAAACAAAAGTTCACATCAGAGTAGGGTTGTTAAACATATCTTCTGCATCAGCACCCATCCCGACTAGCAGTACCTAAACCTGCAAGGGGAGAATATATGGGGGAATAGCGCACCGCTAAGTGAATGGAATCTATCTAACAGATATAGCTTAAGCCACACACAAGCTATATACATCAACAATACCTGCTAACTACCAACTAGCATATAATAAGACAATACGAGGATCGGTGGCTTGTACGAGCACACGACTCTTAGCTGATCGGGCCTGAGTCTACCGATAGTCCCTACTACTCAATTCACAGTATAGTTATCCAGATGCAGGGGATGCATCATTCACACTATACTCCACAATCAGTAGCCTATGGACCCAACCTCCCCTTGGCACAGTTGACCTCATACGGACTCTAACCTCTCCTAGGCACGGTCTCGAGTCCTCAGTCTCCTTAGGCCCGACTGGTGCCATTCACACAGTGTACACATAATTCACATACAACATCAGGCAAACGATATTATCCTATCATGGCAATTCCTACACTATGCATGGAAAAAGAGTCAACCACAGTAGCATGATATGCTACTTAAACTCTATTCGTAGATAGACTCACTCACCAATTACCAGCAACTGCTCAGTTATTATTTCCGAGCTTCCTCCTTGTCCTTATCTCCTGAGAACAGCAAAAACCAAGTTAGAATAGTGTTCCCATCAAGATTAGACACACTGACAGCGAATTATAGCAAATTAGTATAAAAAAAAATGCGTCCGCTAAAATTTTCATGTTTAACACTTATGCACTTTCAAAATTTACATCCTGAACACCAAAATAAAAACGGGCAGCATAACGGCTAGAAAAAGGCACTTTGGTAAAACATTCTGCCCTGGACACACAGCCGGTCGACTGTCTCCTCAATCGGTCGACTAACGTAGACAGTCGGTCGACTGTTGACACAACCGGTCGACTGACTTTCCCATTGGGTCGACTTATTTGGTATCACCACAATCGACCGACAGTCGGCCGACTGTGTTCATCATCTGCAGATTCTGAACACAACCTACGGACATCAAGCTAAATTCACCAAAACTCGATCTAAAGCTCGTTTTCGACACCAAAACTTACCACAACTCAATTACTACATGTTATAGACTATAAACCCACAAAGTTTTGACCATAACAATATCAAATCCATGGATTTTGACACAAAATCAAGCTTTTGAACAAATACACTTAAAAACACCATTTTAACACTAAATTGATAATGAAAGCTCATGATTCATACCTTAAAAGAATCAGTAGAGTGTAAAGAACGTGATTTCAAGACCAATTTGAGCTCAAGATCAACAATGGAGAATTAGGGTTTGGTTAGGTGGGAGGGATGAAGGTACGGATGTGTGTGGGAAAATTCTAGAAATGGAAAGAAGAAGGCAGTACACTAGTCACTTAAGGCTGCTATTTTCCCCACCTCACAACAGACGGGTATTTACCAGTTATCTGATATCTTTCGCACAAGATTAGGTAACCCAAACGAGGTCCAAATAAAATAAACAAACCTGTTCTGGGACCCTTGTCACAAACTGGTCACAACACAATTATAATAAAACACTAATAAAATAATTAAAATAAAAAGCACTTAAGACTAAGCACAAACCCTAAGGGCAAAAATAGTCCACTTACAACTAGCCCGGGTTTCAGTCTGTTACAGAAAGTGTCACCCTGGAAAGGCGTTGTACGATTCGGTAAACGAGGAAAGTTAAGTCCTAGGTACGTAGGACCCTTTGAAATCACAGAAAGAATTGGAGCAGTTGCTTATCGATTAAAGCTACCGCAAGAACTTAGTAATGTTCACGACACATTTCACGTGTCAAATTTAAAGAAATGTTTAGCTGAAGAGGATGTCGTAATTCCTCTTGACGAAATACGAATCAATGATAAACTCCATTTTATTAAAGAACCTATTGAAATCATGGACCGTGAGGTCAAACAATTAAAACAAAGCAAAATACCGATAGTTAGAGTTCGTTGGAATGCAAGACGAGGACCCGAGTTTACTTGGAAACGTGAAGATCAAATGAAGCAAAAGTATTCACATTTGTTCATTGATATCGCTCATAAAACAGGTACTACTCAAAATTTCGGGACGAAATTTTCTTTAACGGGGAGGTACTGTGATGACCCGAAAAATTTTGACTTATTTAAACCAATTCTCTATACGATTTATTATTTTGACACGTTAAACAAAGTCTGTTAGATTGAGTCTCAAAATTTTAGAACTGTTTTACATATTCAATTACCTTTGACTACTCTCGATGATTCATGAACAATTATATGTATGTATATATATATATATATATATATATATATATATATATATATATATATATATATATATATATATATATATATATATATTATATATATATATATATTATAAGATGTACAAGTAAAATACTATTTGCTACAGTGAAACCGACTTTGCTACAGTAAAACACTATTTTCTACAGTGAAAACGACTTTGCTACAGTAAACACTATTTGCTACAGTAACACTATTTGATGTCGACGAACTAGAAAACAAAGCAGAAATGAGCTGTCCAGCCTAGCCATGTGATCGCATGGCAAAAGCACTGAAAACCCATGCGATCGCATGGGGACCAAATTCAGGAAATGTCTATAAAAGCCAACGAATTCAGTCGATGAAACGTACCTCTTTTTCATTTCTTTCTCTGATCAATATTGATATATTTATATTTTTAATTATAATTATAATTTTAATTTAAGTTTAATAATAATAAAGTATATACGAGGGTATTTTTAATTCGGGTTTCAAACCGTTTTAAAATAAGGAAATATTGGGTATTGTTCGGGGTATCGTTCATGAATCCAAGGCTAACCATACAGTCGTTTACCATCATTACGTCTACGCAATTTGCCTACAATATTGAACCTCAATATTGAACAGTAAGTTTATAGATCTCCTTTTAAATACTTTAAATATTTTGGGCTGAGAATACATGCAATTTATTTTAAACGCAATAAGACACAAGTACATACTAAATTCTACATTGAGTTAAACCTAAAATCCCTTAGCTTTGGTAACTAGTAGCTGCTAGTACATAGGATATGGACTGCAGGGCGCGAATAATTGTATATGGATCCATAGGGCTTGACATCCCCGTCCGAGCTAGAGCGCTAGCCTTTTAACGGACGTATGTTATTTGAGTTTATGACACGTTGGTTTGCGTGTATTAAAACGAATAGGGTAATTATCATTATAGCGTTAAGTTTAGTTACCAGGGTGCTCTGTTACGTAGAATCTATTGATAAACTTTTGATGAAATCTTGTGGTCTATCTTTATATATATTTATGACTCGAGCAATTAAACCTATAACTCACCAACATTCGTGTTGACTTTTTAGCATGTGGACACGAATAATTGGACTGTGATATCAACCTGTATGATAAAAACTTATGTATTTTGGGGATTTGCTTATACCTAAGCACTCGCCCACATGCTTATAACTTTCTATGTTTAGAAAGTCACTTATTTTAATGAATGCAATATTTTATCAAAACGTATCATATAGAGGTCAAAACCTCACTGTGGAATCAATGATTAACGTGCCGCGTCAATAGCGATTTTGACGGGTCGTTACAGTCACCAAGCATGATTATTTCGAAGCAGGGCCGTCTTAACAATTCGAAGGCCCAAGGCGAAAACATAAATGGGCCCTCACCCACCTTTAATTTTTTAATACATACTACCTCCGTCTCACCAGATGTGTCCACTTTGACTTTTGACAGTCTTTATTTGTCAACTTTGACTATAAATATTTATGTTCGTGTTATATAATATTTGATGAAAATTATATGAATGGATTGAGTTTTAATTGTGTTTTCATTGATATAACTTTCATCAAATATTATAAAATAACTACAAAAATATCTAAAGTCAAAGTTGAATAAGAAAGACCGAAAAAGTCAAAATGGACACTTCTAGTGGGACGGAGGGAGTATAAAAAGATAATACTTAAATTTATCAATTTGTATATACTTACAATGCATTTAACTATAAAAAATAACAATATTACAACTTTAATTGATAATTTTTTATTTAACTAAATAAATATTTTGAGATATATATATATATATATATATATATATATATATATATATATATATATATATATATATATATATATATATTGTGGTAGGTTCAAGGGAGGAGTAACCAATCGGGGGGAAGCGGGGGCAAGCAAATTTTTTTTTCTTTTTTTGAAAAAACTTTGTTCACGAACATTATAGATTAGATGAAAATATGAACATTTAATAAAGACACTTTGTGATAAATGTTTGTATTTTGGTGGGAAAACGCTCGAAGAATTAATATTTTACAATTATCGTGTTTTTCGAGCGTGTGTTGAGGTTTTAGATATTAGGGTTTAGATATTAGGGTTTAAGTATTAGGGTTTAGATATTAGGGTTTAGAAATGTAGGGTTTAGTGTTTAGATCTAGGGTTTAGATTTAGGATTTAGATTGAGTTTTTAACACGAACGCTTTAGAGTTTATGGTCTAAACCCAAAACACTAAACCCTAAATCCTAAACTCTAAATCGGGCTAAATTTTACTTCACAAAACATGGAAAAAAACGTTAACATTCTTCACGATCAATATTATCTTGAATGTTATTTTTGTCGATCGTTTTCCCGCCTAAATAGCAACATTCATCATGAAGTGTCTTTTTCTAATGTTCATATTTTCATCCAATCTATAATGTTTTTTAACAACGTTTTTTCAAAAAACGAAAAAAAATATTTGCTTCCCCCCGCTTTCTCCCGATTGGTTACTTCCCCATTGATCTTGCCCATATATATATATATATATATATATATATATATATATATATATATATATATATATATATATATATATACACATTTAAAATTTTGGGCCCTTCAAACTTTTTGGACCCTAAGCGGTTGCCTATCTTGCCTATGTCCAAAGACGCCTCTGTTTTGAAGATCCAAATTCAAAGCTTTAATTGGTTATCAAAGAGGTTAAAGAAAGCATCACTTGAATAGTAACAATGGCTAATCAATCGGGTTTTCATTTATCGTCTACAAATCACTGTACTGGAGTTGGCTAAGCTCGACATATGTGATTACTTATGCTCTCGTTAAACTGCAACAGATCAAAAAATTCATCATAAAAGTTGGAATTATTAACCTTATATACTAACGGCCGCCAGATTTTTGGTCGTTTCATTACCAAAACCCCTAAAAACGACATCCCATCCTCCCCTTAAAACCCTCCCGGCCGCCAGATTTTTGGTCGTTTCATTACCAAAACCCCTAAAAACGACATCCCATCCTCCCCTTAAAACCCTCCCACCCACTCTTTCTATTTCCCTAAAATCTTCTTTCAAAAAACTTCTCCCAACTCAAACTCCTGGACCACCGCCACCAGCTTCATCCTTCATCCACATCCACTGTACATGGAATTCATGCCCTAAATCATATCATCTTCTTCTTCTTCTCTGTTTGTTGTCGTCGTCGCTGCGTCACCAGGTCAACTACAACACTTACCAACGCCGTTGCCGCTGCTCTACCACCGTTGTCGCTGCTGCTGCATCTACCACCGTCATTAACGCTGCCGTTATCTTTTCTTTCTATTTCAAGGTATTCCTCTTAAATTTAATTTAGGGTTTTTTGGTTACTTTTTCCCTACAGTTTGGTTTAGATGTCATCGATGTTGCTTTCCCGCTGCTGATGCTACACGCAACATCTCTGTCACTAACGTATCCGTCTTTTGCGTTTCTAAGTTTGACAGTGTCAGATTCTTTGCTGTAAAGAAACTAAGATTAGCGACTAAAATTAGGAAATTTAGGGTTATATTTTTGCTTGATTTTGTATATTTGCTTTATAGTTAGTTTCATTTATAGTTTCAATTTGAGAGTCAAGAAGTTGTGAATATTTAGCTTTTTTCAACCTTTACATTTATTTTTACTTTTTTAAGCTTTTACAATACATCCCAATCTTTGAATATAATTAGTATTTGGAAGTAGTATGACTGAAAGATATACTTTTTTCTTCAGTTTTAGGTATTTTATAATTTTCCTTACATATAGATATAGATATATTTTATAACCGAATCGGATGGCAGGATGACGATCACATGTCTGCAAAAGGTTGAGGACCACGAACCTAGCATAAAGATGATGATAACGGTTGGTTCTTATTTTGTTACTTTGTTAATAACATACATTGATATAAACATTTAGTGGGTGATGAACAACAAAGGTGTTGATCACAAGACTATGGTTTAGTTAGGGTTTTGTAATGTTCTTTTTTTTTTTGGGTTCAGAAAATGAAAAAAGGCAGCCTGAGAGAGATGATAAAGCACTGAGTATTCCAAAAGTGAGTAAAAATGTGAATTTATGAGCTCATTTTTAGTTACTATATTACTCTGCTTTTAGTTAACCAATTTTGTTGGTGGTTGTTTTTGTTGAGGTATTAGCACTCTAATAAGTTTTTTTAGGTCTAATTGTCGTAGCACATCCTCTTTATGTTGCTTTGGTTGCTCTACTATTATTAATTATTAATAGTGCGTTTTATAATGGCAATTGCATTGTATAATTTGTCTTTGGTTCTTTTTTTTTTCCTGAAATTTGGTTAAAAAGTAGTGATAGCGAATGTTGCTCTGCTGGAGTTGAAGTGTGATGCGAAATAATAGTTGTACCACTGGATCCTTTTCTCAAAATTTACCGGACAGTGTGTCAAATGTTTCTGCTCGCGTTGCATCCTCTACCATTGACCCTTTGGTAAGTGGAAATCGGACGATTGCAGGAGGTAGTTTCCGTTGTGCTTTTTTGTTTGTTTGAACTCTTTTAGTCGCTACTGTTACTTAAAGCTTTTAGATTTACATCCTTATACTGTGTGTACGTATTGTTCCAGGTTGTGGTACTTCATCAAATGACTTTGTGCAGGCTTCCATTTGTGGTATACGTGTTCAGCTTGAATCTAAAGGTAGCTGCGAATTAACTACTTTGATAGTTGTCTACTATTGGCTCATGTGTGTTGAGTCCTTTCGATAGCTACTTTATACATGTTTGGCGTATGGTTTGGCCTTTGGGGTTTCATAGTTTTGTTACCATTTAATATATCGTTTTTCTAATGCCACCTTTTCTAAGTCATCATTTTTCTTTTGCGAAAAATTTACCAAGAAAAGAAGCACACCGCTTCCGTTATTGCTCAACAAAAACTCGGTTGTTGCATGATACCTATCTATTCCCGTCTTAGTTTTTGAACCCACTGTTACAAAGTACAGGACCTGTATTTCAAAGCTAAAGAAATAGGCCTTATTAAAAATTAGTATTCTTGAACAAAATGTGTTTTTTTTTTTTTAAAAAGGTTGGTTTCCAGTTAGTATTTGTTCAACAAAATGTGTTTTTAAGGTCAAATGCTTTACGAAGACCGTTAATCACCCATCAGATTTTCAAGTTTCTCTTTGTTGATGCATATGTTTCTTTTTCATCAATATTCGGTTTCTGTCTTTATATATTATTTTATTGAATTTGACTCACTATATTTTAATATGTTTGTATACATATGGCCTCTGGCTTGCGCAAAACTCATTAACTTAGGGACACACCTGTTCGTATTATATATTTGTATTCACAAGTGTAGAATTTTGCCTTGGAAGACCTGTATGTGTGCGGGTTTATAATAACAGGTTATGTTTGATATACAATTACGGAATCTTAAAATGGATTAGTAGTGTGTGTGTATTTATAGTGGTTAGTTGTTAATTGTGTAAGGGCCACATTTGTTTGTCCAAAGATCTAAACTTTGCTTGGTTAATTGGATGCCTGTGTGCATGTTTCTATTATGACAAAAGCCTAAAATTGCTTGGTTTGTATTTAAAGTATGAAATGATTAATATGAACATGTCCTACAATGATATAACAAGTTATATTATATTGGACACCTTTCAAGTGCTGCATAATATCTATAACTACTGAGTAGTGATCATTGTTGTTCATGTTAAATGTAGTTTTACACTATACGTTTTTCTTTTTTCAATTTTCAGGTACATCTTAAATAAGAGCAGTTAAGGGCCACTTACGAGTCCATTGTACCAACCGATCTGTATTGCTTACTTGGTTATTTGAGGCTCTTTTAAGGTAACTGAGATATTCATCGTTGCTATTTTATGTTTGGTTTTCCTTAGTTTTGTTACTTTGCGCCTTTAAGTTTTTATGCTCACCGATTTAAGATTACTAATAATTGTGGTATGCGATTATACATTTATGAAAGGCTTTTGTGGATAATTATTTGATTGTAAAATGGGTTATCTTTCATTGTCTAATATAGAAAGTGGCAAAAGAAATTTGGTTGGCATGATTGTTAGCTTGATGTAGTTGATAACATAATAAGAAGAAGTTCACTGTCACATAATAGCAATTTGTATGCTCAAAATTTAATGCATATTTTCGATTATGTTTTGATATTGATAGGATTTGTGATTTGAACTAAATAAATTCGAGCTAAAGTTCTTAGAAGTTCGAAAATTTGTCAAATAATTGTTGCGGTTTATGCCATGCAGATCATAATTTGTTGGTCCTACTTATCAAGGATTTTACAGAGTCGTACAAGATAAGGATGATAGAATGCTTTGGCATCTTCAAGGATTCATGAAGATACAGTACATATAGGCGCTATCGAATATGTAGGCTGCTCATGAGCTAAATGTAATATCCATTTCGCGTATAACATGCTTAGGTATTACGAATAGAAACCAACGTCAACCCAATTGTAACCGCCGCAACGCGCGGTCCATTTTTTTTCTAGTTATAAATATTGCTAACTGTAGCTGGGCTTAGGCCTGAGTGAATGGGCTTGGCCCAATCATATGTACATAATTTATACGTAGTAGTTTATAGTACGAGTATTAATAAAAATTTTGGATTTTTATTTAACAAAAAACCTTAAAAAGCGCTCAACAACAATAACAATAATAATGTTAAAAGTGTTATAATTCAGTAGGCTTATAACTACCTTTAATGGTTATAAGAACAAAGAGAGAAAAAGAGAGAAGAAGAAGAGAAGAAATATTGATATTGATATTTCAAGAGAAATGGTGCACCTTAAATGGTTACCATACATGTCTATTTATAGTATAAAATATTACTATGCAAGAAATATAATAATAATAAAATTAACATCCAATCTAGATATTTTATAACACAATCTAGATATTTTATAACACTCCCCCTTGGATGACAATTTTATTAGAGAATAACTAGTACTGCCTCGTTAAAAACCTTGCTAAAGAAAACCCATTGGGATAAAACTTTAGCTAGGGGAAAAAGAGTGCAGTATAGAGTTGGCTCCCCCTCAAGTAGGCAACGTCTGAGTTGTTACATCTTCTGAACATGCCTCATGCCAATATTATGAACGTGTGTTCTGAAAATAGCAGTTGGCAGTGCTTTGGTATAAAGATCAGCAGAGTTGTTGATTGAACGTATCTCATTTTAATCTGGTTGTCTTTTACGAGATCTTGAGTATATGAGAAGAATCTGAGGTTTTCATCTGAAACTGTATCATCTAAATCTTTTATGTACAAGTTTAGCCCCTGTGATTTGTCTACAGTCTCCTTCATGGTTTGCTCAAACCCTTGTTTCAATTCCTATTCCCTTGTAGTCTTTTCTGAGCCTTACCAACATACCATTCTTTTCCATCAAACTTATGACCGTTAAGACTGTCTATGGCTTTGGCACCTCGTCAGTATTTATATTTTGTTTAGTCACTTTTGATACTCTTCTTTCATTTGTATTATGCAAGCTGCATTATCTTCATATATAGTTGTTGATGAAGATAGTTGTTAGTCTTTTATAGCGTTCTAGTCCACAAGAATCAATAATGATTTGTGTCATTGATCTCAACCAAACACATTTTCGAGTAGTTTCATATAATGCAATCACTTCGTCATGATTTGATGATGTTGCAACAAGTGTTTGTTTTAAGAACGCCATGATTTTGTGGTACCTCCATTTAGGAATACATATCGAGTTTGAGATTTATCTTTATGAGGATTTGATGAATGACCTGTATATACATAATCAACCAAATCTTGTTTTGAAACGTTAGAATAAAATAATTTTAAATCAGCAGTTTCTCAAGGGTATCAAAATATGTGTTTGATCCCGCTCCATTGTCATTTGAGCTGAATCTTGCCAACAAATTAACTGCAAGAGAAATGTCAGGTCTTGTACAATCTATAAGATACATAAGAACCTCAATTGCACTAAAATATGGAACTTCCGATCTGTTAAGATTTTCATGATCTTCGAAGGGATGAAATAGATCAGTGTCAATATTGAGTGATCTAACAACAATGAGTTTGTCTTTAAAAAAAAATGTTTTAAAATCTTTTCGGTATAAGTTGTTTGATGTACAAGTAAACCATTAGGCATATGCTCAATTTACAATCCAAGGTAATACTTGGTTTTTTTCAAAATCTTTCATTTCAAAATAATTCTTTAGAAGTTGAATGATTTCATAGATCTCTTTATTTGTTCATATGATGTTAAGAACATTGGCATAAACAACTACGATCTCATATCCGAACATTGTTTTCATAAAACATACGTGCAAAATAAGTTTATATTTATACCCTTTTTTTTATCAAGTAGTCATTTAATCGGTTATACCACATACGTCCCGTTTGTATAAACCCACTTAGAAATCTTTGTGATTTAATGGAATATATTCCCTTGGGTTTTACATTAGATGCTTATGATACCTTAACCCTTTAGGTATATTCATATATATCACTATTAAGTGATCCATACAGATAAGTAGTAACAACATTCATGAGATGCATTTAAATAACTACCGGGTTGATTAAGTATCTAATAAGTAATTGTATCCATTACAGGAGGATAATTTTTCCTCCTAATTCATTTCTGGTCTTTGTGGGAAATATTGAGTTACAAGTCTAGTTTTGCCTTGTAACTTCATTTGCACATTTCTTTTCGGATAAAAATTCATTTGTATCCCATACGTTTCACATCTTTAAAAGTGATAACGATTGATCCGAAAACTTTTCTTTTATCGAGCGATTCTAATTCAGCTCTTATTGCTCCTTTCCATTGAGCTCAATCATGTCCATTTTGTATATTCAATGACAGATTTTAGTTCCAGATCATCATCTTTATTCATGATGTCATTGTAACATTATATGAAAATATCTCATAGAGATTTTAGTTTCATTTCGGTTCCATAATATTGCATAATTTATCGCAATTTTAGTATTTACATTTATCAATATCCTCTGCAGAAGGAATATTGATTTGTGGTTCTTCTTGAACACTTTCTCTTACCTCATTATCAGTTGATTTTCTTTTTCGAGGATTTTTATCTTCGGAACCAATTGATCTTCCACGTTTGATGCGTGGCAAAGACTCAACAGTGACATTATTGCCAGCTTTTGGAATTTCAGTTCGAGCTGGAGCATTTATCGCTGGTATATATGATTTAGTCACTTTTTTATATCTGTAAATGCATAAAGTAATTAATTTGCAAGTTCTTGCATATGCATTATTTTTGAACTTTCGTTTCACATTCTTTTGTGCGAGTTCAATATACCTTAATTGATGTTCACATCATGAAGCATCATTTTATTTTTTATTTTTATTTCTCCCCCTAATCTAGGGAACAATGTTTTATTAAAATGACAATCAGCAAAACGTGCTGTAAAAACATCACCCATCATGGGTTCAATATATCTTATGATTGAAGATGTTTTATATCCAAAATATATTATCATCTTTCTTTGAAGAACCATTTTATTGTGTTGTGGTGATACAATTGGAACATACACTGCACAACCAATGTTCTACGGTGGAAAATATTTGGCTCTTGGCCAAAATCAAGTAGTAAGTGAAAATATTTATGACTTCCACATGGTATAATGCGAATTAATGTCGCAGCATGTAAATTTACATGCCCACATATAAATATTGATAGTTTTGTACTCATTATCAATTGTCTAGTTATTAGCTGCAAGCGTTTATCTATTGATTTAGCTAAACCAATTTTGTGTATGCACATGAGCAACTGGATGTTCAACAACAATCCCTGTAGATATATAATGATCATTAAATGCTTGAGATGTTAGCTCACCAGCATTATCAAGTCTCATCCTTTTAATGGTGTAATCAGAATAATGTGTTCTCAATTTAATAATTTGTGCAAGAAACTTTGCAAATGCCATATTACGGCTTGATAACATACAAATATGAGACCATCCGCTAGATGCGTCTATTAGAACCATGAAATATCAAAATGGTTCACATGATGGATGAATTGGTTCATATATCTTACCTTGAATTCTTTCAAGAAACATTTGTGATTCTTTTTCACAATATACTTTTCATTAATCACCATATGTGCTTTCCATTAATCACCCTTTTTTTTTTTTTTTTTTTTTTTTTTTTTTTTTTATAAATCACCATATGTGTTTTTTTTATCATATATCCTTTTCACCATATACGCTTTTAATCATATGCGCTGTGTTTTTCACCATATGCGCTTTTAATCATATGCGATTTTCATCATATGCGTTGTGCTTTTCATCATATTCGCTTTTTATCATATGCGCTTATCATATGCGATGCGCTTTTTATCATATGCGCTTTTTTATGTGAATAGTAAATTAATTAATTTCGTTTTACTATTCATATGAATTAATTTAGATTTACTATTTTGTTAATTGAGTAATATATATATATACATCATATACTTGTGACTCCGAAGGCTCAAATGAATTTGACCATATAGTTATACGTTGTACCTTGCACATTAATTTTCAGTAGAAGCTTTAGATGCATATTATTTTCAGTAGAAGCTTTAGATGCACTTTTTTTTAATCACCAAATACCACAAACACTTTGTTTGCGTTTGTTCATAGTCATCAATGAAAACCATTTTCTTTAATTTTATTTTATACAATAAAATTAACGCATCATTATTCTTTTCAAAAGCAATAATCTATTGTTATTGTTCACTTGTGCCATGTTTAACAATAAAAGTCAACAACCTCTGTCTTGTTTGTTGTGGCAACCAAAAACAACCTTTGCTTTTGTTACCGAGAATCCAAGACCAAAAAACAATTAATTTTTAATTAATCTTTTATCAAAACCATAAATGATTTTATTGATCTACGTTGATATGGCCATAAAGAATTGACGGCTGACCTACTTTTGTAAGTGTATTTCGGCTATCATCCCGAAAACGCACAACGACCTTTTTTTTTTTTTTTTTTTTTTGAACTATTTGTTTCATATCTAGCATAGGCAATTATTGTGAACATTTGGTCCCTATAAGAGCATTTATTTTTTAGACTTTTAGTTGATTTGTACTTGTCACAATTAGGGATAGCACCCGCGGGTCGTGGATGCGGATCCATTGGATCCATCACCCGTACCCGCGGATTTTTTTTAAGAGACATCCAATTGAACCCTTGTTCGTTGAAACAATTTGACTATATTTTTACTCCCCATTATTAAACGGGCCATTTTGATGCACACTCTTAAAAAAAATAATTTGTTTTTTAAGTTTTATTATTCAACCTCCTTTTTTCAACGGCCACGTTTTTAACAAAACATTTGACAAGTTTGGAAAAAAGTTTTTTATTGATTATCATCAAAAGTTTTCTATTGTCACTCTACTGGATGGAATTATGGCATACAACCAAAATTGCAACCCAACACTACATAAGAACAAAAAGGTTGTTTTTAATTAACATATGTATATGTGTTAAACTCGGAATAATAATAACTTATTTTAGAAAATTAACATAAGACATGTTGAAACATTTTTGTCACATTTAGCTCATCAAGTCTAATACTTATCATTGATAGATTTTATCACGTCTAGGAGATGTTTACTTTTTTCTTGTATTAAGTCCTACTTTCATTTACCTTTGTTTGGAAAAAAGTTTTTTTTTTTACTTTGCTTTCCCCCTTTCTGTAAAACTCATTTAAACATTTTCTTTGTTTTTTTTTTTTTTTAAAAAAACTTCCTTTTTTTTACGTTACCCGTAAATTATAAATATATAAAAAAAACTTTTTGTTTTAATTTTTTTTTCTAGTTTTTAAAAGGCCACTTGACCAATTTTTTAATTCTTTCACAACACCTGATATCGTGATCGTGACCTTTCACCAAAGCAAGAGATATTCTTGATAAGCTAAACACGGACTCGTGTTTGAAATTGTCGGCCACAAAAAAATTCATTTGATAAAAATATATATATTTTTTAGTTATAGAAGGAGACCACTTCATTTTCAATACTTCATTTTTGACAAAAAAAACTATTCCATTTTACCATCCCCTTTTTTTTCTTACTTTAACTTTTAAGATATACTTTTAATAAAAATACAAACTATTTTTTCTTATTTTAACTTTTAAGATTTACTTTTAATAAAAATACAAACTATTTTTTGTATTTTAACTTTTAAGATTTACTTTTAATAAAAGTACAAACTACTTTTTCTTATTTTAACTTTTAAGATTTACTTTTAATAAAAATACAAACTATTTTTTTATTTTAACTTTTAAAATTATAAATTTAAGAATAAACATTAGTATGCATGAAATAAATAATGATTAATTGCATAAGTAATCATAAATGTTAGATAACATATAAAGACCCCGTCGTATTCGTATTGATCGGAATTAATCTCGACCCATGGTACCGTGTTGTCAAATGACGTGTTGCGTACATAAAGTACCGTGTTGTCAAATGACGTGTTGCGTACAATCATGAGGTCTTATTAACATAAATATAAATGTTAGTGAAGTTAATAAGAGTTAGATTACAGAAAATATAATTCAGGTGGTATAACCGACCATATATAACTTAAATAACATAAATATAAATGTTAGTAAAGTTAGTAAAAGTTAGATTACAGAAATATAATTCAGGTGGTATAACCGACCATATATAACTTAAATAACATAAATATAAATGTTAGTGAAGTTAGTAAAAGTTAGATTACAGAAATATAATTCAGGTGATATAACCGACCATATATAACTTAAATAACATAAATATAAATGTTAGTAGTCCAAAATTTGATATATTCGAGTCTGAAAATTATTAATAATTTCATACCTTGATTAGTGATTCGTGATCGTTTGAGATATCTTTTAATTACACTAAGCTTTTCGTGCTGATAACGTGTTATAATTCAGTAGGCTTATAACTACCTTTAATGGTTATAAGAACAAAGAGAGAAAAAGAGAGAAGAAGGAGACAAGAAATATTGATATTGATATTTCAAGAGAAATGGTGCACCTTAAATGGTTACCATACATGTCTATTTATAGTATAAAATATTACTATGCAAGAAATATAATAATAATAAAATTAACATCCAATCTAGATATTTTATAACACAATCTAGATATTTTATAACAAAAAGACAAATAAATAACTGAAAGTGCAACTTATTTGCTAAACAGCAGTGGCGACCATCTATCTAATGTTGCCATATACTAGTAGGGAAAAGAAAGCATGTTGGATACGAACAGTACAATTTGAACGATCAGAGTCATTTATAGGAAAATATCTCTTCAAATCAAAAGTCAGAGATCCGTCTTTTTGTTAGGTTGGACAAGTTCCTCGCATTTAGGACAATACCTGAAAATGTTAGACATAATAAAGTCATTGTAAGTATTACCGAAAACAAGGGTACCAACTACGTCTAAATCAGAGTTAGCGGAAATGAGGCGTCACACATGTTGGGCAACAGGTCTCACAGTTTTAGGTTTAGTGGTAACAATACTATGAGCAGCCAGTGTAAAACTAAAACAAAATCTAGCTACTTATGATAAACAAAATGTGTCAAAATGGCTGCCTTTAGGTTAAGTGGTAACAGTAACATGAGATTAGAATGACGTACCACGTGCACAGATCTGCCTTCGTGAAAGCTTCAGGACATTGATATAATGATACCGACTCCTCTAGAGGCTTCAATGGAAACTCACCAGCTCGAGGTGAATGGCTAAGATTTTTAGTATCATAACGTTTCGACATTTCATTAGGCCACGTAACAAACACACAAATTTCACGAGATGATGGGATTAATAATTCTTGATCCATCACCATCTCGGATACTTCTTCTAAAGAAAGGCGGTAATGTGTCAGATGGAATTCAAAGCTTCCATTTACAGAAGATTCTTCTTCTAGAATACGCAATGGTTGGAGTTACTCGAGATATTTCTGACGAGCCTCGTTAGAGTTGCTACGATCCCAAGGAATTCTGGCTACTAGAGGAATCCCGAAATTTTTGAAAAGTGAAGTCCCTGTTATGGTTGATCTGAATTTATAATAATTTATAGTAAAGAGAAATAAATTAGTACTCGTACTATATAGTGTATACCTTTAAAATTATGTTGATGTTGTAGCCGTGTAGGTGTAGGTGTAGGTGTAGGTGGAGGTTAAGCAAACATGATGACACGACATTCTGTTAGCTTCTAAGAGATGAGAAAAAGTCGATACTAGTATGAGAGATATATATGCTTACACTTCATGCCGATGCATAAACACGACCAATGGCCATGAATCCTCATCCTTAAGTAGCCTGTAAGCAACAACCACATCATTTTCACAGAGTATACGCAATGAGTCCTCTAATTCATCCCGGAATTCAATTATTCGGTTGTGAAATATCTGCAACACAAAAAAAAAAAAAAAATAAAAAAAAAAAAAAATAATAATAATAATAATAGCAACTTCTCATATTAGGAAACAACACCCAACACCTCTCCAAAAAACATACATGGCTTCTTGGTACATACCGTAGCCATTAATAAAGTTTCATCATCTCTCAAAGAACAAGCAGTGCTCAAAGCCCGAATAAGATCCTTGTTTTTTCCATTTTCTGGAACAGTCACGGTAAATTGAGTAGGCATGGTTGACCCGTCAGAGCTCAAAACCGTCAATGTTATACTTCTCAATGTCATTTGTCTCTCTGTTTCTGAAGGCACGGGCAAATCAAGACACCAAAACGGAACACATTTAAGAGTATACTCCTTGCAAGTACAACATATCACGGTTGACCGATCTTGCTCCTACACCAAGAGGAAAATGTAATATGTCATTGTCAGCCAAACTACATAAGATAATATGATAGATATCATATACTACCTCCGTCTCAAATTTATATAGTCATGCTTTGACTTTATTACATAACTTTGACTTTTAATAACTTTTTTTTCTTGTTATATAATACTTGATGACGGTCATACCAAATAAAAGCATATGTAAAACTTAACGTATTCATATAAATTTCATCAATTTATAACTAAAAAAAGTTATTTTAAGTCAAAGTTAAAGGGAAAAAAAGGTCAAAGCACAACTATTAATTTGGAACACGCGGAGATGAAAATATTTTTGAACTGACATAAAACGAGTCGAATACCCAATACAGAAAACCCAACAATACATAAGATTCGTTTTTTCCCTGAATCTACCCCATACTTTAACAATTCATCGTACTATTGTATGTTTTACGAAATTCACCTCCTCAATCAGTTTGAACGTTCTTGAGTTTAGTGTTATATTGTCATTTAACCATTAGAACATAACTTTTGTATGTGTCATAAAGATCAAATTTTTGGGCGATTGGGTAAATCCACACATAACGAGAGTGCATAGCACAAAATTTGTGACCTTAACATCACAATAAAGTAAATCCAAAATATAAAGTTTTGAACTTTTTCCTGGATGACAAGATTTACATAGCTTAAAGTTTAGTTAAACCCATTGAGAATAATAAAAAATCATCATATTTAAAAGACGTTGATGCGGATACATACCTCAGCCACCAATAAAGTTCCATAATCTCCCAAACAACAAGCAGTGCTCAAAGCCCTAATAAGATCCTTGTTTTCTCCAATTTTTGGAACACTCGCGATTATGACTTGAGTTGGAAAAGTAGACCCTTCAGTGCTCAAAACAGTAATTTTCATAATTCTCATCGTTGTTGAAGGCAAGAGCACACGAGAATGGAGCTAATTTAAGATTTAAGATATTGGTTCTTGCAATTAATTGCAAAGAAAGACATATCAATATCAATTCTGACTATAACAGGAGATAACAGGCGGCCTGTGGATGCCTAGCCCACCCAACCCTACTGGGCCACCATGTGATTACCCGAAAATTTCTGACCAAATTTAAACTTAATCTTTGTATGATTAACATTTTCGACACGATAAGCAAAGTCTGTAAAACTGAATCTCAAAATTTTTGAACTACTTTTATATATTTAAATACCCTTCGGTTGTTTTCGACGATTCGCGAACAATTATATGTAAATAGATACATATATACTATAACTTGAAAAGGTAACAATGTATTAATTATTTGATACCGTACATTAAACTTATTGGTTTAAATATCTATTTGAATATATATGATAAGTTGAAATATTTATTATTAAAATTTATTTATAAATAACTTCTAATGTATATTTAAAAACTGACTTATATATATTAAAAAGATATATACATATATATAATTTCAAGTTATTTAGTAAACGATAGTAACATTTTCAAATTGCTACAGTACCCAAAATCTACAGTGTTTTTGAAAATCACTATTTGCTATAGTGAAATTGACTTTGCTACATTGAATTGCTACAATAAAAATTGACTTTGCTACAGTGGTATAGTTTATGGATGATTTAAGACTATATTTTGACAAAGGTACGATTCACGAAACGTAAAGTACAAGTTTTCTCAGTATACGATAGGACGTTCAAAAAATCGGAACCGGGACATAAGTCGAGTGATGACGTACGACTTATCGGAACGAAAATTACAAGTCAACTATGCATGTGAATTTAATATAATATATAATTAATTATATAAATTAAATATATTATATTAATAATTAAAAAATATGTCGACAAACTAGAAGTTAAAAGATCATGAGCTGAAAATCCATCCCATGCGATCGCATGGGAAATGGTCTTAGAGGCCATGCGATCGCATGGCAGTCCTGGACAGGCCATACCTATAAAGCTCGAGATATCTGCCTCTGTTTTAATTTAAAAATTACTCCGTATTATATTTATTAATTATATTATTATTATTATTATTATTATTATTATTATTATTATTATTAAGATTAATATTATTATTAATCTTATTATTATTAGTAGTATTTGTATTATTATTAGTAGTATTTGTATTATTATTAGTATTATACATAAAATACTACGACGAGGTCATGAGCGTGTCACTTTCAAAATAGTTTTATGAGCGAGATAAAGCTAAGGAAATTATGGGTTATTGCCAAGGAGGTTATGGGTAATATTCATGGGTATTATTTGCAAGTCAAACCTAGTGTTATCATCTCCGTTACGTCTACGTACTTTTCTACAATATTGAATCTCAATATTGATATGTAAGTACTTATATTTTATCTTTTATATAATAATTATGTATCCATGTCTAGTGCTCGAGTATATATATTTATACATGCTTGTATGCTAAATTTCCTTGTTAAACAGTTTATGATGTACCACGAATTAAATACATATATTACTGGTAAAAAGTATATGATATACATGTTTTTGGAAAACTGACGAAAAATCAATAACTTTTCATTTAGATATCGAATAATTTCGATGAACGGATTAAAAGATATGAGCAACTGAATTATGATTGAAGTTAATTGAAATTGCTTTTGAATCTACAATTAAGATTTAAACAACTTGTTTACGAGATTGATAAATTAGATTTTTGAATATTACCAACCGAGTAAATGAATCCTTATATAAGGTACGTCTCGTTTTGTTAAACTATTGTCAAAATTGACTTTTTGAAACAACATTGGATAACTTTTGTATGTCAATATCGAGCATTAGGATTGTGATACACTATGACCTGACCTAGCTTGATAGACATTTATTGACTAACATATGTTCTCTAGGTTGAGATCTACGGTTATTTGGTAATCCGTGTTTCGATCACATTTTGGTGAACGACTTTATATGCTGCTAAGGTGAGTTTCATAAGATCCCTTTTACTCTCTACATTTTTGGGATGAGAATACATGCAAATGCTTTATTAACCGATATATAATATTTATATGCGTGAGTTTCATTTGCTCCCTTTTTAATTTCTTTTGCAATCTATATTTTTGGGCTGAGAATACATACACTTTATTTTAAACGCAATGGATACACGTACATACTAAATTCTACACCGAGTTTGAACCGAAAATCCCTTAGCTTCGGTAACTAGTAACTGCCAGTTATAAGAACTGGTGGGCGCGAGTAGTAGTATATGGATCCATAGGGCTTGATATCCCCGTCCGAGCTAGAGCACTAGCCTTTTAACGGACGTATGCTATTTGAGAAGCGTACACGTTGGTTTGCGTGTATTATTAAGATGATTATACAAATGATACAAATTATATATACGTTAAGTTTAGTTACCAGGGTGCTCAATTTCGTAGAATATTTTGATAAACGTTTCTAGATGAAACAACTGAAATCTTGTGATCCACCTTTATATACAGATTATACGATACATTAAAACTATGAACTCACCAACCTTTGTGTTGACACTTGTTAGCATGTTTATTCTCAGGTTTCCTAGAAGTCTTCCGCTGTTTGCTTAGATGTTAAACAAGCTATGTGCATGGAGTCTTACATGACATATTTTTCAAGGAGACGTTGCATTCACCAAATCATCACCATGTATCTTATTTTGACTGCATTGTCAATGGAAATACTGTTGTAAACTATTATTTATGGTGATTGTCTATATGTAGAAATCATCAGATGTCGAAAACCTTTGATTTAAATATTCATTTATGGTGTGCTTTTTCAAAAGAATGCAATGTTTACAAAATGTATCATATAGAGGTCAAAT
The DNA here is from genome assembly GCF_046630445.1 of Rutidosis leptorrhynchoides. Classification (NCBI taxonomy): domain Eukaryota; kingdom Viridiplantae; phylum Streptophyta; class Magnoliopsida; order Asterales; family Asteraceae; genus Rutidosis; species Rutidosis leptorrhynchoides. The sequence continues at coordinate 96,765,046 of NC_092335.1, forward strand.
ACCTCGGAATGAAATCAATGAATGACGTGTTCGTCCATATGGATTTGGAGCGATCGTCACACACCAACACTTAAGGTCCATTAACTATAAATTTTTTTTTCGGCGAAAATATTAATATATATATATATATATATATATATATATATATATATATATATATATATATATATATATATATAAAGATCGTAAAGATCCGGTGGAGTACACAAACGATTACAATTGAAAGGTCTCGCTCAAGTCGTCCTACATTAGACGCAGGGCCGGATCTGGTACTAGGCGAAGTGTGCAACCGCACTGGGCATCACAAATTTGGGGGCATCAGAATTTCGATTCAATACACCTTATATTAGACGATTTTCGAACTATTTTGGTATTATGATGAATGTATTATGTTTTATGTAAAGGTTGAGCTACTATATAAGTTAAAATAAAGAAAAAATAAAGTTTCCATTACAGTGTTTTAATGGAGTTTTATGGTGTGAAGAACAGAAAAGAAGAAGACGATTAAAAAAAAGGGTGGGGGTCCACATTTATGATAAAACGTACACTGCATTTCATTTTTATTAATTTTTATAACCTTATTTACAGTAAAAGCCCCTATAGTTAATCTATTCTTTCATACAGACCCTTAAGCATTACTAATTTTATTAGTTTGATTCTACATTTATATATCGAATTTATGTATCTAGTTTAGGACGTTTGGCCATACTAAAACGAATAAAGTATAATATTGTATACAAACACAATTGTTAGTATTAGTTGATTTATCTAACAAATAACAATCAAGAGCTCTATTTATCTACTAAATTCCTAGTATTAGTTAATTTATTTAACAATCAAAAGCTCTATTTATCTACTATACTCTCATAAATTTTAACATGTTCCTTTACTAGATTTTAAGAGCCCGTGCGTTGCACGACAGCTCTATAAAATGGTTTTCATAATCGTTACTATTTGTACAACATTGTTTGTTGTTGATAGCAGTTTAATGACGAAACACTTTAGTAATATATGTATTGAAATTTGAAACTAAAGAAAAGTTAAAAATGATTTTCGTAAACGATATGAATCAATGGCATTAGAATGCAACAATGAGTTATTGATAATAATTCAAAACTAAAATCGTCAAAATCAGAGCGATACAATTTTGTGTCAAGATCTTCAGCAAAGTCGAAGTTCCAAGTCCAGTTTTAGAGCCAACTGATATACAGATTCAACTGATACATAGAGCGCTGCTCGTTGTTGACCTTATTAATGTTGTCATACCATAACATCAAGTTGAATATCATAGAGAATATGAAATCATGATTGTACTAAAATTAAGAAGTTATTAACACTTCACAGCTGACATATATCATATACAAAGGTCAATATTAAAAAGTCAGAGCACTAACTTTTACTATAAAAACTAACTTAATCAATTTCATTGTAATCAACAGTTACTAACTTAAAACTTTTACTCTATGTGAAGTAACTTTAAGTCTTGCATCCATCCTAAATACAAAAAATAGGAGGTTAATTTTATATGATCAGATAGAACCCGACTGACCTGCTTTTACACTGGACGGTTTTGCCTCTTGATCCGATGTATTAACAACTTCAATTTTCTTCCTTATAAAATATACCTGTTACAAATTAATAAAGTTGATCGTCAAAATACTAAGAAGGTACAAATGGAATTTAAAGTGATACGAACCTGCAACACTTCGTTGAAGATAACATTTTGTGTTAATTTTAGTATTTCTTTATCTTTGTTTCAAATAAGCACCTTCAGTCCCTTTCTATTACCAATTCTTGAGAGAGCAACATAAATTTGTTTGTGACTTAAAGTCTGAAAACGGGGTTGGAAGAAATAAACCAACGTGCGATAAGGATTGTCCTTGGCTTTTATTGATTTTCATTGCAAAGCACATGGACATTGGTAACTGTCATCTTTAAAAACTCGAAGAAATTCTTTAATCTGACGAAACAAAGCAGTTATGGTGCCAACGTGGGTTCCGGTTAAGATTTAGCTTTGGTCATTTGTACCCAAGTTCTGTTATTTGTAAACGTGTTCCATTGCACAATCCTCTAGCAGAATTGACATTCCTAAGCAACATTACGTATACACCTACTTTGAGCCCGTGTGTAGCACGACTTTAAAAAAACGTTATAAGTTAGCTTAGAATTAAGATAGACATGTAATAGGATTAATAAAACTACAAATGTGAAAGGCTTGATAAAACTATAAATGTTAAAGACTTAACCAAAACCATATTTGTTAGTGGACTAAGTACAAGTATGATGATTTCACCAGGATATTTAAAGACTTCATTGACTAAATATTAAGATGTTGATTTTTCTATTTTCTTCAATTTTGGATCAGGTATTGAGAACATACATGTTAGTCCAAAATTGGCAATTGGTACAAATGAACATGTATTGCCTCCAAGGTTCAGGACTACCCTCAATAACTGGTTCACCTGCACGTCCTACAATTTCACAATATCCTTTTGGATATAAACCGGAAGGCTTCCTATCGTTAATCAATATGCTCACAATGTATAAACACATAGATAAATGAAGTCATAATAATTGACCTGCTAAATGAAGTCACAATATTTGACCTGCAAAAGGTCTGCAACAAACAGAGTACTGATGTAGGCATATATTAAAAGTAATTTAAAATCATAAAGATAATATGATAAGATGTAAGAAACGGATATCAATTATACAACCTGAGCCACCAATAAAGTGTGCGTAGATGCAGACAGTTTTTTTTTTAACGTAAAAACGATAAAATTTTATAACCAAATAAGAGTTCATCGAAAAAGATGAAACCCTTATGAAACGTACAAAAATAAAAAAAAACCTCCGAGCTAAACTAACAAAAACATGACGAAAGCTCAAGACATATAGATGCACATAGTATAGGTACTGCACATTCAGCAACACACTATTGTCTCAATATATAGACACAAATTATGATGACTCAATCACAGTGGCAGGAGGATCAAGGTTATATGAGCGTTCATATAATTATAATATACCAAATGGGCATGTATATGCAAACTGACATATCTATTTTGACACCTGATATACCAAATGTAAGTTCATCAAAATAGCCATAAGGTTTGGTAATATTTAACTAATATCAGTAAGATAAGTGGCAACCTCTTAATTGGTGCAAATTCATATTTAAACAAAGATACTAATATTGACACATGATATATGTAGTACCGGTCTGTTAATATAGTCATATATTCTCATCTCTTAGAGCCAAATGCTAAGAGATGTCCAATTCAACATCATTGGTATATTATCAATTCAATTTGATTGGAGACTTTCAAAATCGAGCACAAAAGTTACAAAGTGCAATTGAACATATAACCGAAACAATGGGAGTTAATAAATTTATAAATATTGAGCATATAACCAAAGCAATGTAAATTTGGAAATCAGAAAACTTCACGAAGTCAAGAAACAAAAATGGTAGTTTGTGTACAAAGCGAAATCAAATCCAGTAAACATACCTGATAACCTTTTTAGAAACCGTCGATCAATTCACATTTAACCCTAATTGAACCCTAAATCGAACCCTAAATCGCTGCAAACACTAATTGAACCATAAAACTATTCAGAACCAAGGGTACCTTTTTGTTAACGTCGTCGTCTTCGTCAACATTCCAGTCTCCGGAGCGGAGATTAATCCGTCGCTTTCGAAGAATCTGACATTAATTTACAAAATCCGTATGTTTATGTCGAGAAAAACGTTACGGATTGATTGGTGGTAGTGGCATCGCCTAGCACGCCGTCAGTAAGCCATAATCGACGATGGAAAAGATCTGGAGGTTTGAGGAATTTTGAAGAGAGAGAGATGGACAGTTTTTGAAGAGAGATAGAGAGAGAGAGAGAGAGAGAGAGGGGTTTAAGATTTATTTATTATTTATTTAGGTATAGGTATAATATTTTAGGTATAATATGGGGTGTGATTGGGGACACGTGTAGCTAGGATGTGATTATATTTAATTAATTGTAATTACCTACTAAATTACATGTGGCAGTAAGGATTCAGATTAAATGACAGACTGATACATCAGATTTAATATTCATGCTTTGTAAAATGTAGAGATTATTATAGATAACTAACAATTTGTTTTGATTAAATAACAAATTAATATTATTAATTATTATTAGTTAATAATTCTTAATGGAACCTTCTCACTATTATATTATATTAATATTCTATTTTCAACAAAAAAGTTCTATGACTCACAGAATATAGAATTTAATATTATAAGCATTAATAATAATTAATAAAGATGATTAAAATTTCATAGGAAAAGTCAAAAGGTAATAAGAGCCTTCAAAATTTGTATGATATCGAGTTTAAATAGTTTGTTATTTGTTTGAAAATTGTGATGGGGGCATAAATAAACGTTTCGCACTGGGCATCATATTACCCAGAATCGGCCCTGATTAGACGATAATATTGAAAGAGAGCGAGCACATTAAAAATATTAATTATTTCTCAGCCCCCACCCATAAGGCAAGATGAATTATAGTTTCACATTATAGTTTCTTTAATTATTTGGTCCAATTCTTATTATAAGGTCGGTGACCCAATAACACAGACAAATTAATACTTTAATTTCAAAAATAACTAATTGTGGATGAGAATCTTGAAGCATTGGAAACAGCCTATACATTAACAACTAGTTTTTATGCCCCGGATTACAATAACTTTTTTGTTTTCGATTTCAAATCGTTTCTGAACTTTATAAAATAGTATATATATATATATATATATATATATATATATATATATATATATATATATATATATATATATATATATATATAGGGGCAGGATCAATGGGGAAGTAACCAATCGGAGGGAAGCGGGGGGAAGCAAAATTTATTTATTTTTTTCGTTTTTTTTGGAATTTTTTTTTTCCGGCATCAAGATCACACGAAAATATGAACATTTAGAAGAGACACTTCGTGATGAATGTTATTATTTAGGCGGGAAAACGATCGACAAAAATAACATTCAAGATAATATTGTTCGTGAAGAATATGAACGTTTTTTTCCATGTTTTGTGAAGTAAAATTTAGCCCGATTTAGAGTTTAGGGTTTAGGGTTTGGTGTTTTGGGTTTATTCAATATACCCAAAACACCAAACCCTAAACCCTAAACCCTAAACCGTTCGTGTTAAAAACTCAATCTAAATCCTAAATCTAAACCCTAAACCCTAAATTTCTAAACCCTAATATCTAAACCCTATAAACCCTAATATCTAAACCCTAATATCTAAACCCTATAAACCCTAATATCTAAACCCCAATAGCTAAAACCTCAACATACGCTCGAAAAACACGATAATTGTTATATATTGCTTCTTCGAGCGTTTTCCCGCCAAAATAAAAACATTTATCACAAAGTGTCTCTACTAAATGTTCATATTTTCATCCCATCTATAATGTTCGTGAACAAAGTTTTTTCAAAAAATGAAAAAAAAAAAGTTTTTGCTTTCCCCCGCTTCCCCCCGATTGGTTACTTCCCTCTTGATCCTACCCCTATATATATATATATATATATATATATATATATATATATATATATATATATATATATATATATATATATATATATATATATATATATATATATATATATATATACATGATGAACAAATAAGAAATTTGGAGTATTTTTATTGTTATTCAATAGATTTTAAATGATTTGTTAGTTCCATTTATATGCATATAAGTAGAACGTTTTAAAACCGACAAATGATCAAACATGTCGCCGTCCACCTTTTTCTTAATTTATTTGGGCTTTTTGATTTCTAAAGCCACCAAATGATCAAAGAGGCCCATTAATGTGTGCAGTCTTTGTGATTTGTGCTCTTTTTCTCACTATACATCACCGTCTCAATCCCTTCTACCACCCAATATGCCGCCGCCACCGCTAACCAAACCCATACTCCGTCGCAACTACCGCCTAGGCGCCTAAAATAAAAAAAATCTCATTCCATCCCCTATAGTCGGCGCCGTCACTACCACCACTAACACCGGCCGTCGTAATTCATAATCCGGTGATCTTCACCCATTATATTGTAATTGGTAATTGTGACGCCCCGTACAAAACCATCATGTACGAATCGTCAACAACATGTCCATTACACGGTACAATACTACATGCTGTTTTAAAACAAGTTTTGCATTAAAAAAGGATAGCGTTTGACAAAAGATAACGTGACAAAAAGGTCGTTACAAGCCATTATTCAAATAACATAAGTTGTGAATGCAAGATAAAAGTTCCATGATTGAGACATCTCTAAGTAATGCAGCGGAAGTCTAACACAGCGAGTCTGTAACAGCAAGTCTATAACACCAAGACAGCAAGTCTAACAGCGAAAGCAACAACGTCTAAGCACCTGAGAAATACACGCTTAAAAGGTCAACACGAATGTTGGTGAGCTATAGTTTGTATTCAGTAATGTAATGTAGACCACGAGATTTCGTATTCAAAACAGTATAAAAAGTATATGCTTATCCGTGGGCACCCGGTAACTAACTTAACGTAATAATAATACCCCCTAAAAGTACACTTGGTGAGTGCGTATGTCCTCGAAGTATCAAACACCCGTTAAATGCTAGCACGACTAGCCCGAGTGGGGATGTCAAACTCTATGGATCCATATATAATATTCGCGTTCACCGGTTCAAAAACCAATGATTAAACGTTACCGTGCTAAGGGGAATCTTTGTGCCGTTATATCACCCACACATATGTAAAGTTTAAGTACTCGTGTCTAGTATGTAAAACATAAAAGCGCATGTATTCTCAGTCCCAAAAGTAGTAAAGTAAAAAGGGAAGCTATAACTCACAGTGAATGTGCGGTAAAGTCGATATGAAAAGTATGCAAGTAGTAAGTCGGTCGGTCGTCAACCTAAGTCAAAGGTTACTAAGTCAGTATATTGTCCCAAAAGGTTTAAAAGTACGTAAGTAAAGTCCTAAACATCATCATCGTCATCATCATTCGTAAAAGATAAAGTAAGTTTTCATCAAGAATAGAGATCAAAACAAAAGGCTGAGTTCGGACAGCTGTTACGACCTCTATACAAAACGAAAAGACGCGTGGTCAGTGGCCAAGGCTCCGTATGTGAGTCCTATAACCTCTATCCAATTTTCAGAACCTAACTCCTCTTCGTTTGACCGTGGCGACGGTTTAAGTGCGAGTAGGTCAGAATTTTTCAGTACGTCGTTACAAAGGCGTAGTGACTTTCGGAAGGCTATAAATCCTAAACCGTATATCGGATTTAGGCGAGGCCTAAACGAAAAGTCATCTACTCAAAACGAACTATCTGAAAATCAATTTTACAGAAGTCCAGAAGTCTGATCAGACCCCTAAAAACAGCAAACAAGTGCTCCGGTGGGTTTCTTGGTGCTTGATGCTCATGACGGTTGTCATCCTTGATGCATGTAAGCTTCAAGTGTGAAATGTCCCGTTCATATTGATTATAAACGTTCCATATTAATTGATTTCGTCACGAGGTTTTGACCTCTATATGAGACGTTTTTCAAAGACTGCATTCATTTTTAAAACAACCATAACCTTTATTTTATCGATAAAGGTTTAAAAAGCATTACGTAGATTATCAAATAATGATAATCTAAAATATACCGTTTACACACGACCATTACATAATGGTTTACAATAAGAATATTACATCAAAATAAGTTTCTTGAATGCAGTTTTTACACAATATCATACAAGCATGGACTCCAAATCTTGTCCTTATTTTAGTATGCAACAGCGGAAGCTCTTAATAATCACCTGAGAATAAACATGCTTAAAACGTCAACAAAAATGTTGGTGAGTTATAGGTTTAACCTATATATTATCAAATCATAATAATAGACCACAAGATTTCATTTTTATAACACATCTCATATCAGGCATTTCGCAAACTGCATAGAGACAAAAATCATTCATATGGTGAACACATGCTAACCGACATTAACAAGATGCATATAGAATATCCCCATCATTCCGGGACACCCATCGGACATGATAAACTCGAAGTACTAAAGCATTCCAAATTCCAGAATGGGGGTTGTTAGTTCCAGTAGATCTACCTTTAGAATTCGCGTCAATTAGGGGCCAGTTCCCTAATTCTTAGGCTACCAAGCTAAAAGGGGTATATTCGGTTTAATAATTCAACCATAGAATGTAGTTTCGGTTACTTGTGTCTATTTCGTAAAACATTTATAAAACTGCATGTATTCTCATCCCAAAAATATTAGATTTTAAAAGTGGGACTATAACTCACTTTCACAGATTTTTACTTTGCCGGAAATAAGACTTGGCCACTGGTCGATTCACGAACCTATAACAAATATGTACATATATATCAAAGTATGTTCAAAATATATTTACAACATTTTTTTATTACGTTTTAATGATTTGAGTTTGTTAAGTTAGCAGTCCTCGTTAGTAACCTACAACTAGTTGTCCACAGTTAGATGTACAGAAATAAAGTAATATATATTATCTCGAATCAATCCACGACCCAGTGTATACAAGTCTCAGACTCGATCACAACTCAAAGTACATATATTATTTTGGAATCAACCTCAACCCTGTATAGCTAACTCAAATATTACTGCATATAGAGTGTCTATGGTTGTTCCGAAATATATATATAGATGGGTCGATATGATATGTTAAAACATTGTATACGTGTCTATGGTATCCCAAGATTTCATAATATGTATAATACAATATAAATTAGTTAGGATATGTTTAGTCTAGATTTGTTACAAAATTTTCGTAGCTAAAACTAGCAAATTTATCCAATTTTATTTTACCCGTCATTTCTTCGTTTCAAATCCATTTTGAGTGATTCAAGTTGCCATGGTTTCATATTGAACTTAAGTTTATGAATCTAAACAGAAAAAGTATAAGTTTATAGTCGGAAATACAGGTTACAAGTCAATATTATAAGAGGTAGTCATTTCAGTCGAAAGAACGACGTCTTGATGACCATTTTGAAAAACATACTTCCACTTTGAGTTTAACCGTGATTTTTAGATATAGTTTCATGTTCATAAGAAAAATTATTTTCCCAGAAGAACAACTTTTAAATCAAAGTTTATCATAGTTTTTAATTAACTAACCCAAAACAGCCCGCGGTGTTACTACGACGGCGTATGTCCGATTTTACGATGTTTTTCGTGTTTCCAGGTTTTAAATCATTAAGTTAGCATATCATATAGATATAGAAAATGTGTTTAGTTGATTTTAAAAGTTAAGTTAGAAGGATTAACTTTGTTTGCAAATAAGTTTAGAATTAACTAAACTATGTTCTAGTGATTACATGTTCAAATCTTCGAATAAGATAGTTATATATATATGAATCGAATGATGTTATGAACATCATTACTACCTTATGTTTAGTAGGTAAACCTACTGGAAGTGACAAGAAATAATCTAGCTTCAAAGGATCCTTGGATGGCTTGAAGTTCTTGAAGTAGAATCATGACACGAAAACAAGTTCAAGTAAGATTTTTACTCGAATTAAGATAGTTTATAGTTATAGAAATCGAATCAAAGTTTGAATATGAATATTACCTTGAATTAGGATGATAACCTACTATAAATAACAGAGAGTTCTTGATCTTAAATGATTACTTGGAATGGGTTAGAAAGCTTGGAAGTAAACTTGCAAACTTGAAAGTATTCTTGATTTTATGAAACTAGAACTTAAAGAATTTATGAAGAACACTTAGAACTTGAAGATAGAACTTGAGAGAGATCAATTAGATGAATAAAATTGAAGAATTAAAGTGTTTGTAGGTGTTTTTAGTCGTTGGTATATGGATTAGATATAAAGGATGTGTAAGTTTGTTTTTTTTTATAAATAATTCATGAATGATTTATCATACTTTTGTAATTTTGTGTAATCATTCATGCTAGTTTCCAAATGATGGTTCCCACATATTTAGGTGACTCATTAAGGCTGCTAAGAGCTGATCATTGAAGTGTATATACCAATAGTAAATACATCTAGAAGCTGGGTATTGTACGAGTACGAATACAGGTGCATACGAGTAGAATTGTTGATGAAAATGAATGAGAATGTAATTGTAAGTATTTTTGTTAAGTAGAAGTACTTTGATATGTTTCATGAAGTCTTTCAAAAGTGTATTAATACATCTTAATACACTACATGTATATACATTTTAACCGATTCATTAAGTCACCGTTAGTCGTTACATATAAGTGTTGTTTTGAAACCTTTAGGTTAACGATCTTGTTAAATGTAATTAATTCATTGTTATTATACTTAAATGAGATGTTAAATTGTTATGTTAATAAGATAACATGGTGTATGAATATATCTTAACATCATATATATATATATATATATTAAAATACTATTACAACGATAATCATTACATATATATATTGTTTCGAAATCCTTAAGTTAGTAGTCTCATCTTACTTGTATAGTTCATTATTAATACACTAAATGATATACTTAATTATCATTTTATCATGTTAAAGATAGTATATCAATATCTTATTACAATACATATGTATTTAGTAAGACGTTATTATAACGATAATCGTTATGTATATCATTTCGAGCTTCATAATTCAATATTCTCATTTTTATGTATATCACACATTGTTAATATATCTAGTGAGATTCTTACATAACATAATCTCATGTTAACCATAAATATGTCCATATATATAACATCATGTAGTTTTTACAAGTTTTAACGTTCGTGAATCGCCGGTCAACTTGGGTGGTCAATTGTCTACATGAAACTCATAACAAATAATCAAGTATTAACAAGTTTGATTGCTTAACATGTTAGAAACATTTAATCATGTTAATATTAGATATCATTTAATATATATAATTATGGAAAAGTTCGGGTCACTACAGTACCTACCTGTTAAATAAATTTCGTCCCGAAATTTTAAGTTGTAGTAGGTGTTGACGAATCCTCTGGAAATAGGTGTGGGTATTTCTTCTTCATCTGATCTTCATGCTCCCAGGTGAACTCGGGTCCTCTACGAGCATTCTATCGAACCTTAACAATTGGTATCTTGTTTTGCTTAAGTCTTTTAACCTCACGATCCATTATTTCGACAGGTTCTTCAATGAATTGAAGTTTTTCGTTGATTTGGATTTCGTCTAATGGAATAGTGAGATCTTCTTTAGCAAAACATTTCTTCAAATTCAAGACGTGGAAAGTGTTATGTACAGCCGTGAGTTATTGTGATAACTCAAGTTTGTAAGCTACTGGTCCGACATGATCTATAATCTTGAATGGTCCAATGTACCTTGGATTTAGTTTCCCCCGTTTACCAAATCGAATAACGCCTTTCCAAGGTGAAACCTTAAGCATAACCATTTCTCCAATCTCAAATTCTATATCTTTTCTTTTACTGTCCGCGTAGCTCTTTTGTCGACTCTGGGCAATTTTCAATCGTTGTTGAATTTGGATGATTTTCTCGGTAGTTTCTTGTATTATCTCAGGACCCGTAATCTGTCTATCCCCCACTTCACTCCAAAAAATCGGAGACCTACACTTTCTACCATAAAGTGCCTCAAACGGCGCCATTTCAATACTCGAATGGTAACTGTTGTTGTAGGAAAATTCTGCTAACGGTAGGTGTCGATCCCAACTGTTTCCGAAATCGATAACACATGCTCGTAGCATGTCTTCAAGGGTCTGTATCGTCCTTTCACTTTGCCCATCAGTTTGTGGATGATAAGCAGTACTCATGTCTAGACGAGTCCTCAATGCTTGTTGCAGTGTCTGCCAAAACCTTGAAACAAATCTGCCATCCCTATCAGAGATAATAGAGATTGGTATTCCATGTCTGGAGACAACTTCCTTTAAATATAATCGCGCCAACTTCTCCATTTTATCATCTTCTCTCATTGGCAGAAAGTGTGCTGATTTGGTAAGACGATCGACTATTACCCAAATAGTATCATAACCACTTGTAGTCCTTGGCAATTTAGTAATGAAATCCATGGTAATGTTTTCCCATTTCCATTCTGGGATTTCAGGTTGTTGAAGTAGACCCGATGGTTTCTGATGTTCAGCTTTGACTTTAGAACACGTCAAACATTCTCCTACGTATTTAGCAATATCGGCTTTCATACCCGACCACTAAAAGTGTTTCTTGAGATCTTTGTACATCTTTTCCGCTCCGGGATGTATTGAATATCTGGTTTTATGTACTTCCTTAAGTACCTTTTCTCTCATATCTCCAAACTTTGGTACCCAAATTTTTTCAGCCCTATAACGGGTTCCGTCTTCCCGAATATTAAGATGTTTCTCCGATCCTTTAGGTATTTCATTCTTCAACTTTCCTTCTTTTACAACTCCCTGCTACGCCTCCTTTATTTGAGTAGTAAGGTTAGTACGAATAATTATATTCATAGCTTTTACCCGCATAGGTTCTCTGTCCTTTCTACTCAAAGCATCGGCTACCACATTCGCCTTCCCCGGGTGGTAACGAATCTCAAAATTGTAATCATTTAACAATTCAATCCATCTACGCTGCCTCATGTTCAGTTGTTTCTGATTAAATATATGCTGGAGACTTTTGTGGTCGGTATATATGATACTTTTGACCCCATATAAGTAGTGTCTCCAAGTCTTTAATGCAAAAACAACCGCACCTAATTCCAAATCATGTGTCGTATAATTCTACTCGTGAATCTTCAATTGTCTAGACGCATAAGCAATTACATTCGTTCGTTGCATTAATACACAACCGAGACCTTGCTTTGAGGCGTCACAATATATCACAAAATCATCATTCCCTTCAGGCAATGATAATATAGGTGTCGTAGTTAACTTTTTCCTCAACAATTGAAACGCTTTCTCCTGCTCATCCTTCCATTCAAATTTCTTCCCTTTATGCGTTAATGCAGTCAAGGGTTTTGCTATTTTGGAAAAATCTTGGATGAATCTTGATAATGCTAAAAACGAACATATATTTCATAGCATTATTCCTCAAGAAAGACAAGTTTTTAGTTGCAATTGTTCTATTTAAAAGTGATATTCGTTTAAATAATAAAAGGTGAAGACAAAAGACAGATTCGACGAATTGAAGATGCAAACGACCAAAAAGCTCAAAAGTACAAAATACAATCAAAGAGGTTCCAATTATTGATAAGAAACGTCTCGAAATTACAAGAGTACAAGATTCAAAACGCAAAGTACAAGATATTAAATTGTACGCAAGGACGTTCGAAAATCCGGAACCGGGACATGAGTCAACTCTCAACGCTCGACGCAACGGACTAAAAATTACAAGTCAACTATGCACATAAATATAATATAATATTTAAATAATTCTTATAATTATTTAATATATTATATTTATTTATAAATCCGTCGGTAAACAAAGAGCCAAACTTGTGTGAGCTGTAAAAGCAAACTCCGCGACTCGCGGAGTTTGAAGGCCAAAAGGGCCGCGAGTCGCTGAGCCCCAAACTCTGAAAATCCCTATAAAAGCAAACGAATTCTGATCGCAAAAATCATCTTTTTTTCCTTCTTCTCTCAATATATACGTAATATATATTTATAATTTATATTTTAATTTTAATTTTAATTTTAAATTCTAATAATAAGGGTATGTTAGCGAATGTTGTAAGGGTGTAGGTCGAAATTCTGTCCGTGTAACGCTACGCTATTTTTAATCATTGTAAGTTATGTTCAACCTTTTTAATTTAATGTCTCGTAGCTAAGTTATTATTATGCTTATTTAATCCGAAGTAATCATGATGTTGGGCTAATTACTAAAATTGGGTAATTGGGCTTTGTACCATAATTGGGGTTTGGATAAAAGAACGACACTTGTGGAAATTAGACTATGGGTTATTAATGGGTTTTATATTAATTAAACAATACCTTGTTAATTTAATATACAAACTTATAATTCGACGTATTTATATATAACCACATACGCTTGACTGGGTACGGTGGGCGGGATATCTATAAATACCAATAATTATTCATTTTACCGGATACGGAACTGGATTAATAGTTAATAGACTTGTTGAAACAGGGGTGAATTACATTCAAGGGTAATTGGTGTAATTGTTAACAAAGTAGTAAAACCTTGGTTTACACGCAGTCGATAACCCGGTGTATTCATTAAACAAAGTATTAAAACCTTGTTACAATTCGAATCCCCAATTAGTTGGAATATTTGACTTTGGGAATAAGAATAATTTGACGAAGGCTTTCGCTCTTTATATTTATGACTGATGGACTATTATGGACAAAATCCGTATGGACATATTAAATAATTCAGGACAAAAGACAATTAACCCATGGGCATAAAACTAAAATCAACACGTCAAACATCATGATTACGGAAGTTTAAATAAGCATAATTCTTTTATTTCATATTTAATTTCCTTTATTTTATATTTAATTGCACTTCTAATTATCGCATTTTTATTGTTATTATTTAATTGCACTTTTAATTATCGTACTTTTTAATTATCGCAAGTTTATTTTATCGCACTTTTATTATTCGCAATTTCATTATCGTTATTTACTTTACGCTTTAATTTAAGTCTTGTACTTATATTATTTTACATTTGGTTTTAACTGCGACTAAAGTTTTAAAATCGACAAACCGGTCATTAAACGGTAAAAACCCCCCTTTATAATAATAATATTACTTATATATATATTTGTATTTTTATAAAAGTAAACTAATATAGCGTTAAGCTTTGTTTAAAAAGATTCCCTGTGGAACGAACCGGACTTACTAAAAACTACACTACTGTACGATTAGGTACACTGCCTATAAGTGTTGTAGCAAGGTTTAAGTATATCCATTCTATAAATAAATAAATATCTTGTGTAAAAATGTATCGTATTTAATAGTTTTTCCTGCTAAAATATAATAGCTATTTTATATACACCTCGCGAAACATCAAATATTTTTGGCGCCGCTGCCGGGAAAACTCTTAAACGCCGGAAGCGCAACGCTAAATATAAAAAAAAAGATTTTTAGTTTACTTTTATTAAAATTCATTTTTATAAAAATACGTTTTAAATATTCGAAAATATAAAAAGAAAAAAACAAAAATATAAGTATTTTTTTTTAAAAGTTTGATAAATATTTAAGTTTTATAAAGTTTCTTTATTTTTATATAAGTTTTATTTAAGTATTTTGTTTTTATTTAAAACATAATAAAAAAAACCGAATTTTTTTTTTATATCTATTTTTAAGATATTTTTAAATTTATAAAGAAGTTCTATTTTTATTTAAGTTTTTAAATATAAGTTTTTATTATACAAATATTTTGATATAAACATAAAATATAAAACAGAAAATAAAAAATAAAAAAAAAAGAAGAAAAAAAACGCGTCAATTTTAAACTGTTCCAGGGTTGAATTTTGGAACCCCGCGACTCACGGGGTTTGCTGCCTCGATTACCGCAACTCGCGGAGTAACTCTGACACCGACAGAAACCCTAACTGCAATTAATTACGGGTAATTAATTATTATTATTATTATTTAACCCTAATTATTATTATTATTATAATTAGTTTTATTTTAAGTTTTACTTTTTATTTAATTTGTTTTATTTAGTTAAATTAGTTTAATTAAATTGTAAAATTAATAGTTTTATAAAATAAATAATATAAAAATAATATTTTTATAAAAATTGTATTTTTTACAACTTTTTGTATATTTTTATATTTTGTCCCTTTTTAATCGTTTTAACGTAATATTTGTATTTTTAACTCATATTTAGTTTTAAACTTAGTTTTTGCCATAGTTATTTTTACTTCTAGATTTTTAGTCTTTGCCGTAGAATTCCTTAAGTGCTTTTTCTTTAGACTAAGATTTAGGTGCTTTAGAATTTTGCGACGCCTTTTTAAGTTTTAGTTTCTTTTTAAGTTATTTCCATTTGGGATTTAGTTTTTCCTGTAAGCTTTAATATTTTTAGACGACTTTTACCTATGTATCAATTATCATTCCAATTAGTAATTTCAATTTGCGATTATAATTTTAAGTTAGTTGTAGTAGTAAGGTTAGGTTAGTCAAGTATTTTTAAGTTTTATAAGTTTCTTTTATTTTTCCGTCACCTTTTATTTTTCAACCATTTTTCTTTTTCGACCTTTTTGACGAACTCTTTTTCTTTCTTATTTCTCGCTATTCTAGTTTTAGGACATAGATTTTTATTCTACTTCTTATCTAAATTTTCTTAAAATTACGAAAATTTATTTTAAGTGGTTAAATTAATAGACATCAAAATTTTCTGGTTCGTAGTAATAGTTGGATTTGTACGTGGACCGGGTTATTGGAGCCAAACAGTCCTCAATTATATTGAGACCAAACGAATCCTGCCCCTCTGCTGCATCTTTTGGCTATTCGAAACGTGGGCAAAATCAGAAAAGTCTATTGATTGGATAACTTATTACAATTTTTCTTTCCTTTTAAAAACTAATAGGATATTCAGTGAATGCACCGAGCAAGACGTTCACCACCTTTTGTACGTTCACCACCTGTAACTAGATCAAGACATTTAGCAAATATTACCGCCGTTGATTTTCTTTAGAATCGTCATCCAGTCGACCAAGTACTTCAGTTCAAATTTCCGATAATCCATTTTTTGAACCCGACCTCACAATTGAGAATCCGGAGAATATTCAGGAACGATTCATAGATCCTGAACCATTAAACTTTCCTCCGGAACCACCAATCATTCAAACAGAGATTGTTGAGGAACGAACCATTAAATCAGAATCCTCTAGTGATTCCGATTCAACAAATTCAATTATGGAGAATCTGGAACCTTTAAGTATGGAAGACCGAATGAGAGCTAAACGCACTGGCCAAGGTTACGCAATTACTCATCCAGACATTAATGCGCCAAATTATGAAATCAAAGGACAAATTCTACACATGGTGACTAATCAATGCCAATTTAGTGGTGCGCCGAAGGAAGATCCAAATGAACATCTACGTACCTTTAATAGGATCTGCACACTATTTAAAATTCGAGAAGTTGAGGGAGAAGCCAAAGATTGGTTGGAATCGTTACCTGAAGGGGCGATCGATACATGGGACGTTTTAGTTGAAAAATTTCTTAAACAATTCTTTCCTGCATCTAAAGCCGTAAGACTTCAAGCAGAAATTGTTACGTTTACACAGAAGCCAAATGAAACTCTATATGAGGCGTGGACAAGATATGGAAAGTTATTAAGAGGATGTCCGCAACATGGTTTAGACACCTGTCAAATAGTACAAATATTCTACCAAGGATGCGACATCACTACAAGGAAAGACATAGATATAGCAGCTGGTGGTTCTATTATGAAGAAAACCGAAACTGATGCTTACAAAATTATTGATAACACTGCTTCCCACTCACATGAGTGGCACCAAGAAAAAGATATCGTTAGATCATCTAAAGCAGCTAGAGCCGATTCTAGCCATGACTTAGATTCCATTTCCGCAAAGATAGATGCTGTCGAGAGACGAATGGAAAAGATGACTAAAGATATTCACTCAATACGAATTAGTTGTGAGCAGTGTGGAGGACCACATTTGACAAAAGATTGTCTCAGTATTGAATTAACAATGGAACAAAGAGAGAATATTTCATACATAAACCAAAGGCCTGGAAATAATTATCAGAATAATTATCAACCGCCAAGACCAATTTACAATCAAGACCAGAATTATAACAGAAATATTCCATACAACAACCAACAAGGTCCTAGTAATCAACAAGTATCCAATAATACTTACAACCAGCAAAGACCTAATTTTCAAAACAAACCACCACAACAAACCGATGATAAAAAGCTGAATTTAGAAGATATGATGGCGAAGCTAGTTGAAACTCAAACGCAGTTTTTCACATCTCAGAAACAAACCAATGAACAAAATGCTCAAGCATTTAGAAATCAACAAGCTTCTATTCTAAATCTGGAACAAGAAGTAAGTAACCTAGCAAGGTTAATAGGTGAAAGAAAACCGGGAAGTCTACCTAGTGATACAAATGCTAACCCCCGGAATGAAACAGCTAAAGCTATTACCATAAGAAGTAGTACAACACTTAAACCACCTGAAATACCTGTAACTTCTGATGAAACTATTCCTACTCCACAAGAACCACAACCTGATCAAGATAAGGAAAAAGAACCGGTAGTTGAAAAGGTTAATGAAGATAACACAGTTAAGGCTAAACCTTATGTTAAACCATACCAACCACCACTTCCTTACCCGAGTAAAATGAAGAAAGAGAAACTTGAAGCCGAGCAATCCAAATTCTTGGATATGTTTAAACAGATAAATGTAAATCTTCCTTTCATTGATGTGATTTCAGGAATGCCTAGATATGCTAAATTCTTGAAAGATCTAAACTCAAATAGAAAGAAAATGGAAGAACTCTCGGCTGTTACCATGAATGCTAATTGTTCAGCAGTGCTGTTGAATAAGATACCAGAAAAACTATCTGATCCAGGAAGTTTCACAATTCCATGTTTTCTGGGTAGTCTTAGTTCAATAGAAGCATTGGCAAACTTAGGTGCTAGTATAAATCTAATGCCGTATTCACTATACGCTAAACTAGACCTTGGAGAATTGAAACCAACCAGAATAAGCATACAACTAGCCGATAGATCAATAAAATATCCTAGAGGGATAATGGAGAACATGCTAGTTAAAGTTGGTACTTTAGTATTTCCAGTAGATTTTGTTTTTCTGGACATGGAAGAAGATTCTCAAGTTCCTCTCATATTAGGAAGACCATTCTTAAACACGGCTAAAGCAATGATAGACGTGTTCGGTAAGAAATTGACCCTAAGTATAGAGGATGAGAGTGTTACCTTTTCAGTTGATAGAGCAATGCAACAACCACAATCTGTAGATGATACATGTTATTATATTCAAACTATAGATGCACATGCAGAATTATTAGAAGAATTTCCAGAATTACAAGGAACAGGAGAATGTTCTTTAGGAGAAGGTAATGAACCAATTGATGAAGCTGAAACGCTAGCTACACTTATAGCTAATGGATATGAACCAACAACAGAAGAAATTCAAATGCTAAAAGAAGAAGACAGATATCGATATAAATCATCGATAGAAGAACCACCGAAATTAGAGTTAAAACCACTTCCAAACCATTTGGAATACGCTTATTTACATGGTGAATCTGAATTACCTGTAATAATATCGTCTTCTCTTACTGAAAATGAGAAATCACAACTCATTTCTGTGTTGAAAGCTCATAAACCAGCCATTGCATGGAAGATTCATGATATTAAAGGAATAAGTCCTTCGTATTGCAC
Source organism: Rutidosis leptorrhynchoides (assembly GCF_046630445.1). Taxonomy (NCBI): domain Eukaryota; kingdom Viridiplantae; phylum Streptophyta; class Magnoliopsida; order Asterales; family Asteraceae; genus Rutidosis; species Rutidosis leptorrhynchoides. The sequence continues at coordinate 96,784,409 of NC_092335.1, forward strand.
ACATAAAATCCTTATGGAAGAAGGTCATAAAACGTATGTGCAACGCCAACGAAGACTAAATCCTAATATGCAAGATGTAGTTAATAAAGAGATTATTAAACTGCTAGACGCAGGTCTAATTTATCCAATCTCTGATAGTCCATGGGTAAGCCCAGTTCAGAGCGTGCCTAAGAAGGGTGGCATGACTGTCATTACAAATGAGAAAAATGAGCTTATTCCTACTAGGATTGTAATAGGATGGCGTGTATGTATTGATTATAGAAAATTAAATGACGCCACCAGAAAAGATCACTTTCCCTTACCTTTCATAGATCAAATGTTGGAAAGATTAGCCGGAAATAGTTACTATTGTTTTCTAGATGGATTTTTCGGATATTTTCAAATTCCAATAGCACCCGAAGACCAAGAGAAAACCACATTCACGTGCCCTTATGGTAATTTTGCTTACAAACGCATGCCATTTGGACTTTGCAACGCCCCTGCAACCTTTCAAAGGTGTATGATGGCGATTTTTCATGACATGATAGAAGAATGCATGGAAGTTTTCATGGATGACTTTTCAGTCTTCGGTGATACATTTGAATCATGTCTAGTTAATCTGGAACGAATGCTTATTAGATGCGAACAATCAAATCTAGTTCTTAATTGGGAGAAATGTCATTTTATGGTTAAAGAAGGCATCGTTCTTGGACATAAAATTTCAAAAGAAGGAATTGAAGTGGATAGAGCTAAAGTAGATGTAATTGCTAAACTTCCACATCCCACCAATGTTAGAGGAGTTAGGAGTTTTCTAGGGCATGCCGGTTTTTACCGACGTTTCATAAAAGATTTTTCTAAAATTGCCACTCCTATGAATAAACTCCTAGAAAAGGATGCTCCATTCATCTTTTCAGATGAGTGTATCAAATATTTTAATATTCTTAAAGAGAAACTCACTAATGCACCGATCATGATAACACCAAATTGGAATCTACCATTTGAACTAATGTGCGATGCAAGTGATTTTGCAATGGGAGCCGTTTTAGAACAAAGGATTGAAAAACGATTTCAACCTATATATTATGCTAGTAAGATGTTACAAGGAGCACAAACGAACTATATAACTACTGAAAAAGAACTCCTTGCTATTGTCTTTGCTTTTGACAAATTTCGATCATATCTCGTTCTAGCAAAAACGGTGGTCTATACCGACCATTCTGCTTTTAGATACCTATTTTCAAAACAAGATGCTAAACCAAGATTAATCCGTTGGATCTTACTCTTACAAGAGTTTGATATTGAAATCCGAGATAAAAGAGGAGCAGAAAATCTCGCCGCTGATCATCTTTCTCGTCTTGAAAATCCCGAATTAGAAGTTCTAAATGAATCGGCCATACAAGACAACTTTCCTGATGAATATCTATTGAAGATAGATTATAAAGAAATTCCATGGTTTGCAGACTATGCAAACTACTTAGTTTGTGGATTCCTTGAAAAAGGATTATCGTACCAAAAACGAAAGAAATTCTTCAGTGATATAAAACACTATTTTTGGGAAGATCCACATTTGTTTAAAAGTTGTCCCGATGGAATAATACGCCGATGTGTATTTGGAGATGAAGCTAGTAAAATATTAAACCATTGTCACACAGGACCAACAGGAAGGCATTATGGGCCTCAACTAACAGCAAGAAAAGTTTATGAAGCTGGATTCTATTGGCCTACAATTTACAAAGACGCACACCTTCTTTGCAAATCCTGTGATGCTTGTCAAAGGGCCGGAAAAATAAGTCAACGTGATGAAATGCCACAAAATGTCATCCAAGTATGTGAAGTATTTGACATTTAGGGTATTGACTTTATGGGTCCATTTCCAAAATCTCATAATAATCTATATATACTCGTAGCCATTGATTATGTATCTAAATGGGCGGAAGCACAAGCTCTCCCAACTAATGATGCACGAGTTGTAGTCAACTTTTTAAAACGTCTTTTTGCAAGGTTTGGAACACCGAAAGCTTTAATAAGTGATCGGGGTACTCATTTCTGTAATAATCAACTTGAGAAAGTTCTTAAAAGATATGGAGTAACTCATAAAATCTCCACCGCATATCATCCACAAACAAGTGGACAAGTTGAAAATACAAACCGAGCTTTAAAACGTATTCTAGAGAAAACCGTAGGATCGAATCCGAAGGAATGGTCCATTAAATTGGAGGATGCACTTTGGGCTTTTAGAACAGCCTACAAAACTCCAATTGGAACCACACCTTTTAGACTTGTTTATGGAAAAGCATGTCATCTTCCAGTAGAAATTGAACACAAAGTATTTTGGGCTTTGAAGACATGTAATCTTGATTTACATGAAGCTGGACGTCTACGATTAAGTCAACTAAACGAATTAGAAGAATTAAGACATGAAGCATACGAAAATTCGTTAATCTATAAAGAAAGAACGAAGAAATGGCATGATACAAGAATCAGAAGTTCAAAAGAATTTAAAGAAGGAGACAGAGTTCTTCTTTTCAATTCACGATTCAAGCTATTTCCTGGAAAATTGAAATCAAGATGGTCTGGACCATTCATAGTCAAAAGAGTTTTCCCATACGGAACGATAGAATTGATAAATTCAAATGGGATTGAATTTAAAGTTAATGGTCACAGAGTTAAACACTACATAGATGGTCTGATGGAAGTCGACAACGAAGTTAATCACAATTTCTACACCACAGCTAACTAAGTGTGGGGATAATCAAGTCTTTAAAGGGTTTATGTATTTCTGTTAGAGTTAGATTGTCTGTTTTCGTGTAGTTCTCGAAAATGGAATCCGAATGGTCTTTCCCTAGCAGACCCTAAAGAACTAGTCTTCTCCCCCCATTCTGAATTTTTATTTTTTTAGGTTTTTACGAAATGAAGACTGCCTGTGAACTAAACCATGGTCTAATCCTACACGCTTTGATCACTAAACGTAATAATGACACACTACCGAGTGAAATAGTATCAGTAATCAGAGAAAGAATGGACGGAGTTAGAAAAGAATCCAGATGCGAAGATAATAAGTTATAATTTGGTAAAGGAAAATCAAAATCCGCAGCGAAAAGAAGAGCACGACACCTAGAAAGATGTCACAAATGCGGAAAATGGTCACATGGAGGTAAATGTTCAAATAATCAAACCTATTCAAACACCGAATTTGTTACTTTATGCAGAGACGGACCGTTCATATGTTTAGAAGAAAAGACACTGAATGCTCGAGGTTACGCCTATGTAGCTATGGAAAACCAATTAAACCGACTATCTTATGAATGGGATAGATCATATAACTAAGAAATCTATTTCACAGGTATGTTTGTACAGTTTTTATTTTAAATTTTTTTTTTTTTAACCTTTTGATAATAAACGCTAATTTGTTCGCTATAAAGTATTAAATTGGTATTGAATAAAATTAGGTTTGGCGACCGAAATTATTGATATCATTCAAAAATTTATTATATCACTGCGAAATTTAACGTTTATTCTTAAGGTATAAATATCTTTAAACAATCAACCCAAAATATTTCAAAAATTCGTCATGAGTTAAATTAGGTCGTGGAACCGAAATTACTTTACCGAAAAGAGGGGCGCATATTTTTGATAATATTTGATTGATTAAAGTGGGATAAAAAGCCAAAAAGATTTTTAATTTTATTTTTACCATGTTTTTAAAATTAATATTTAAATCTTAAATTAATATTGTAAACTTTGTAAAAACAATATATTTAAAATTGTAAATATTTGAAAAATTAATATAAGTTTGGTATGAATTTATAATATGAATTTTTAAATTTTAAGTTTGGTGTGAATTTTTAATTTTTAAAATATGAATTTTTAATTTTATGCATTTCAAATTTTAAGTTTGGTGTGAATTTTTAATATTAATTTTGAATTTTATATTTAAATTGTGTGAATTTAAAAATAAAAATTTACTTTATCTCATTAAGTTAAAAATATGATTTTTAAAATTCGTCGTAAGTTGAAGACTAGGTCTTTGAACCGAAATTGCTTTACCCAAGGGAAGGACGAGAACTTTTATTATCATTATTTTTAATCTTATTGAATTAAAAGTATGCCAAAAACATTAAAAAACCAAAAATCTTAGCTTTTAAAACAATCGCTACAAAAAGAAAAATTTTATCGAGGAACGGACTAGGACATCGATCCGAAGCGACCTCGTCCTAAATAACAAGGGAAACAAAATTTTAAAAATTAATTACTTAATTATTTTATAAGTTAAAGATTATATAAAAAAAAAAAGTAAACTCCGCGACTCGCGGAGTTTGAAGCTTTAAACACCGCGACTCGCGGAGGAATCGGATTACAGAAAAAAAATAGCTGGAACAGCTCAGTTGCACACCACAAACTCAAACAAACTGCGAAAATAACTGCCGAAAAAACCCGAAAAATACACCCCAAAATCACAATTTTTAACCGTTAATCATCAAATCTTTTACTAAAATCATGTTGAGAAGGATGCTATCAAGGAATTACTCAAGAAAAACAGTAAATTTCTACACCTAAACACCATTTAATCCGAAAATTAGTGTTCTTGAGCAATTTTTTCCCCAATTTGATTTTGATGCTTTTTAGTGTAATTAGGCTTAAATTGTTTATGTATTATGCTTGTATAACCTAGATTGATGCTGTTCAACATGATTAGAAGCCTTAAACTTCAAATTTTGAGTAATCTAGGGTTTGTGTTCTTGAGCAATTTGGGGCTTTTTGATATAAACAGGTTATGGCCGATTTTTGTCATGAATTGTTGCTAAATTTAGTAGTGTAACATGTTTAGGTAGTTAAATGATCTAAACTTTGAGCCTAAACATGATTTTGAGAATTAAAGTGGACTTTTTCAAGTCTAAAAATTCATGAACTTGATTTTTGAGAGATAATGCCATTTGAAACTTGTTTAATTGCTAGTAATGATTATTTTAACATGTTATTTGAGTTGAATGCTTATGAATTTGGCGATCATTTTCGTATATGCTTATTTGAAAAAGTGTAGATTTGATGAAAATATGAAAATGAGCTTAAGTTTGATATAAATTGATCATGTCATTGTAATTATTTTGATTGATGATTTTGCTGACACTAATGCATATTTGGATGCACAAAAATTGTGTTTGATGTGTTTTGCAGACTGAAAGGGGTGAATCTTCATCCCAAGCTCGCAATGCTCCTGCTGAGAATGCGGAACAATAGGAGGTGGATAACTACTACAAGCAAGATATACCGCATCCAGTCATGACATTTTCTGATATGCACTTGGAAGATTTGCACCCGAACCTGAGATTTGACAGACTTTGGATAGATTATCCAAAGTATCAAAGGGGGTTGCATACTCTTCATTCTAAAGATGTTGAGGTACCTAGGGTCATAGAATGGGGACCCTTAGAAGCTGTAGAATTGGCCGGGCCAATTAGGGAATTACTTGCACAAAGGTATGGTAATTCTACTTTTAACGACTGGGTACGTTTATTCACCATGCGTAGACCTGTATATAAAGTATGGTGTGAAGAATTGTTGTGTAGTATAGAGTTGAATGATCGGATAGCTAGTTTAACCGATCGATCTTTTATTAGATTTTTGTTAGGCGGTTCGATGCGCCACATGTCTTTACTAGACATGGCTCAGGCTTTACGTATATATACGCCTGAGGAGTTAGCATCTGCCGATTGTAGTGGGTTGATACTAAATCGTAGAAAGATAGATGAAAATTTTGATACACACGATGTATGGAGTCAAATGACAAGCCATCACCGATTCAAAGGGGGAAATTACTCTTATTTGGATATAGATAGAGCTGAATTAAGAGTGATTCATAGGTTTTTAGCTAATTCGATTACACAAAGAGGTAAGAACAAGGAAAAGGTAAATGAACAGGATTTGTTTTACCATATGTGTATTCGAGACCCACAAAGCGCTGTAAGTATACCTTATTGTGTGGGTTATTATTTATCAGCTATGGTTAGGGGGATGAGACCGCATAGCATAATAGGAGGTGGTATTTTTATTACTTTGATTGCTGAATATCTCGGTGTGGATATAAGTCGGGGGGGATTATTAGTCGAAGAACCAGAACCCCGCGATACTATAGGTTTAAATGTATACCATGGTGCGAAAGTTTTGAAGAGGCGAAATAACGCCGCAGTACAATACCATGGTAGACATCCACAGGTTGAGAGAAACCAACAGCAAGGTAATGTAGGAGGGGGAAATGAAATGCAAGAAATGCAAAGGTTTATAGCTTCACAGGAATACGAAAATGCTAGACAGAGAGCATTTGAAGATTGGCAAGTTCATCAAAACCAAATCATAGCTCATTGCCAACATATAGGTAGAAACTATATTCCTACACCAAAACCCATATTCCCTCCCTGGTCTATAGAGATGCAACCACCGTATCCTACGTATAACCCTGCCGAAGCATTTTATAGCACCTATGGTTATGCATGGAACCCCTATTGGTATCAATATCATCCCTAGTCTACTTAGTTTATTTATTTATTTTGTAATTTGTAATGTTGATACGTTTAATACTTATGTTAATATTGTAATAGTTGTTATTCTTAGATTTTAATAATTTTTGAATGTGGGGTAATATACCAAACTTCAAAAATATGTATATATGTTTGCAGTTTATCTCATGTACACAACAGGGTAAAACAACGCATTTTCAAAGACTGGCATTAAGTTCAGCAAAAGCAACTAATTTTGACGACAAGATGCAAAATATATGTGAAATAACAACAAGACGGAATGAACAAATGATGTGCACCATTTATCATTCAGCAAACAAACGCCAATATATTTGGAAACTTTGGTAAAATTTAATCATTTTCACACAAATCACCCTAAATAATTTAAATTGTTACTGATTTCTTGCAAATGAGGGCATTGCAAGATCTTAAGTGTGGGAAGGGGTTAAATTCTTTCAGATTTTATAATTTTTATCTTAAATACTTGGTTACCATTAAAAATACTAGTAAAGCAGTAGTTGTATTAGAATCTAGTGCTCTCTGATAATAAAGAACAGCCCTAGTCTTATATACTGACTACCCAATTCTAGTAAAATTTTTAAAAAAATTTCAATTAAATGAACTCAAAATCATGTTTATACATATTTATGAACAATAAAACTAGGTTTTAACACCGAAATTATTGTTATCTCAGAAAGGACATAAATTGAGAAACAAACCAAAATGTTAAAATTCATTTAAAATGGAATAGAGGACGATAAAAAGGAAAATAAAAGCCAAGTGTGGGAACATTTACCAAGTTATCTTAAACATATGTCACATATATCTGTAACAAATAACTGAAAATACTTTTGCTTTGGACTAAACTAAACTGTTTTACCCGATGAAAGAAAAGAAGAGATGGATCTACACGATGAATCAATTCCATCATTAAAAGGAAGTAAAGTCTTCCGAAAAAGAAACGCGCTTCTTGATTTAGGTCAAGAAGTTGTCGTTCAGACCAGCTGTAGGTTGACGAAAAATCTAGAAAAGTCATCACTAAAATCAGCAGGAAATCCACGGACCTCAGCATTAAACAGGGTCGCCAAGTGGTCAGATTTATCCTAACCATGAGAAGGATTTATCTCGTACAATGGGGGGGCACCATGCAAATTAGCTGGATAAGACTAATGAATCAGATCCCCAGAAAGGATAATCTCCTTAAAGATTAAAAATCAGCTTTTAAGACTGATATTACTCAATCCTTGAGATTGACCTTAAAGATTGAGAATTACAAACTCATGGAATTCGATGATATCTAAACTCGAGCTTGAACGAGAAAATATTTTGATCAAATTAAAAACCGATTTGTTTTCTAAAAACCCATTTTCAATGCGTTCATTACCATTGAACGTAAAATCCTAGGAATTCACCTGGAATTCATTAGGTCACCTGAACCAAATCGGGTGTCAACCGTAAGAACGGTGGTTACATAGCATGGTCAAAGACAGGACCTTGTGCCAGACCGGAAAATTATAAGGGTGAGCTTTACTATTGCTCCTACCAAGGATAGTAAATGCGTCCGACACGTTATAGACCATAATCAAATGCATGTCATTAGACATTGCCTTAACAGTTGCTTGTTCAACGCTTTCCTTTACAACCGGACGGTAGTTTACCGAAAGGTAATATACGGGACAAGTAAACTGGACGTGTTGCTTTCCAAATACAAGGTTAGCAAGTGGGTGACACAAAACCATAAGTTTTGAGCTAAAATTTTCAAATCTGAAACCCACCAAACCCACAAAAATATTTTGCAAACACCGGTAAAGGGTTATTCCGGAAAACTTATCTAGGGTAAAAACTAGATTTAATTTTCAAAAGATCAAATGTTTTCATAAAGATCCAATTTCCTTAATGGATCTAAATTTTTATAGTCATGTGGGACTGTAAACCATATCGTTACTACCATTGTTTATACCGCCGTATAGAAATCACTGATGTACAAAGTGTGAAGAATAAAGAAGTGATTCTAGTATTTCAAGACGATATTGCTTGAGGACAAGCAACGCTCAAGTGTGGGAATATTTGATAATGCTAAAAACGAACATATATTTCATAGCATTATTCCTCAAGAAAGACAAGCTTTTAGTTGCAATTGTTCTATTTAAAAGTGATATTCGTTTAAATAATAAAAGGTGAAGACAAAAGACAGATTCGACGAATTGAAGACGCAAACGACCAAAAAGCTCAAAAGTACAAAATACAATCAAAGAGGTTCCAATTATTGATAAGAAACGTCTCGAAATTACAAGAGTACAAGATTCAAAACGCAAAGTACAAGATATTAAATTGTACGCAAGGACGTTCGAAAATCCGGAACTGGGACATGAGTCAACTCTCAACGCTCGACGCAACGGACTAAAAATTACAAGTCAACTATGCACATAAATATAATATAATATTTAAATAATTCTTATAATTATTTAATATATTATATTTATTTATAAATCCGTCGGTAAACAAAGAGCCAAACTTGTGTGAGCTGTAAAAGCAAACTCCGCGACTCGCGGAGTTTGAAGGCCAAAAGGGCCGCGAGTCGCGGAGCCCCAAACTCTGAAAATCCCTATAAAAGCAAACGAATTCTGATCGCAAAAATCATCTTTTTTTCCTTCTTCTCTCAATATATACGTAATATATATTTATAATTTATATTTTAATTTTAATTTTAATTTTAAATTCTAATAATAAGGGTATGTTAGCGAATGTTGTAAGGGTGTAAGTCGAAATTCTGTCCGTGTAACGCTACGCTATTTTTAATCATTGTAAGTTATGTTCAACCTTTTTAATTTAATGTCTCGTAGCTAAGTTATTATTATGCTTATTTAATCCGAAGTAATCATGATGTTGGGCTAATCACTAAAATTGGGTAATTGGGCTTTGTACCATAATTGGGGTTTGGATAAAAGAACGACACTTGTGGAAATTAGACTATGGGTTATTAATGGGTTTTATATTAATTAAACAATACCTTGTTAATTTAATATACAAACTTATAATTCGACGTATTTATATATAACCACATACGCTTGACTGGGTACGGTGGGCGGGATATCTATAAATACCAATAATTATTCATTTTACCGGATACGAAACTGTATTAATAATTAATAGACTTGTTGAAACAGGGGTGAATTACATTCAAGGGTAATTGGTGTAATTGTTAACAAAGTAGTAAAACCTTGGTTTACACGCAGTTGATAACCTGGTGTATTCATTAAACAAAGTATTAAAACCTTGTTACAATTCGAATCCCCAATTAATTGGAATATTTAACTTCGGGAATAAGAATAATTTGACGAAGGCTTTCACTCTTTATATTTATGACTGATGGACTATTATGGACAAAATCCGTATGGACATATTAAATAATCCAGGACAAAGGACAATTAACCCATGGGCATAAAACTAAAATCAACACGTCAAACATCATGATTACGAAAGTTTAAATAAGCATAATTCTTTTATTTCATATTTAATTTCCTTTATTTTATATTTAATTGCGCTTCTAATTATCGCATTTTTATTGTTATTATTTAATTGCACTTTTAATTATCGTACTTTTTAATTATCGCAAGTTTATTTTATCGCACTTTTATTATTCGCAATTTCATTATCGTTATTTACTTTACGCTTTAATTTAAGTCTTGTATTTATATTATTTTACATTTGGTTTTAACTGTGACTAAAGTTTTAAAATCGACAAACCGGTCATTAAACGGTAAAAACCCCCCTTTATAATAATAATATTACTTATATATATATTTGTATTTTTATAAAAGTAAACTAATATAGCGTTAAGCTTTGTTTAAAAAGATTCCCTGTGGAACGAACCGGACTTACTAAAAATACACTACTGTACGATTAGGTACACTGCCTATAAGTGTTGTAGCAAGGTTTAAGTATATCCATTCTATAAATAAATAAATATCTTGTGTAAAAATGTATCGTATTTAATAGTTTTTCCTGCTAAAATATAATAACTATTTTATATACACCTCGCGAAACATCAAATCTTCTGTAGTAACCAGCTAGTCCTAAAAATTGGCGTATATGCTTCGGAGTTTTCGGAGTTTCCCATTTTTCAACGGTTTCAATCTTTGCCGGATCCACCTGAATACCTTCTTTGTTCACTATGTGACCGAGAAATTGAACTTCTTCTAATCAAAATGCACATTTTGAAAACTTAGCGTACAGTTTTTCTTTCCTTAACAACTCTAGCACTTTTCTCAAATGTTCTTCGTGCTCTTGATCATTCTTTGAGTAGATAAGTATGTCATCGAAAAAGACAATGACAAACTTGTCAAGATATGGCCCACACACTCAGTTCATGAGGTCCATGAACACAGCTGGTGCGTTAGTTAAACCAAACGGAATAATCATAAACTCGTAATGACCGTAACGCGTCCTAAAAGTAGTCTTCGGAATATCATCCTCCTTCACCCGCATTTGATGATATCCGGAACGTAAATCAATCTTCGAATAAACTGACGAACCTTGTAGTTGATCAAATAAGTCGTCAATTCTTGGTAGTGTGTAACGGTTCTTGATGGTAAGTTTGTCCAACTCTCGGTAGTCGATACACCACCTGAATGTACCATCTTTCTTCTTGACAAACAAAATAGGGGCTCCCCACGGTGACGTGCTTGGTCGAATGAAACCTCGCTCTAAAAGTTCCTGTAATTGGCTCTGGAGTTCCTTCATTTCGCTGGGTGCAAGTCTATATGGAGCACGGGCTATTGGTGCAGCTCCTGGTACCAAGTCTATTTGAAATTCAACGGATCGGTGTGGAGGTAATCCCGGTAATTCTTTTGGAAATACATCGGGAAACTCTTTTGCGACGGGAACATCATTGATGTTCTTTTCTTTGGTTTGTACTTTCTCGACATGTGCTAGAACAGCATAGCAACCTTTTCTTATTTGTTTTTACGCCTTCAAATTACTAATAAGATTTAGCTTCGCGTTGCTCTTTTCTCCGTACACCATTAAGGGTTTTCCTTTTTCTCGTATGATGCGAATCGCATTTTTATAACAAACGATCTCTGCTTCCACCTCTTTCAACCAGTGCATGCTGATTATCACATCAAAAATCCCTAACTCTACTGGTATCAAATCAATCTTAAATGTTTCGCTAACCAGTTTAATTTCTCGATTCCGACATATATTATCTGCTGAAATTAATTTACCGTTTGCTAATTCGAGTAAAAATTTATTATCCAAAGGTGTCAATGGACAACTTTATTTGGCACAAAAATCTCTACTCGTATAGCTCCTATCCGCACCCGAATCAAATAAAACATAAGCAGATTTATTGTCAATGAAAAACGTACCCGTAACAAGCTCCGGGTCTTCCTGCGCTTCTGCCGTATTAATATTGAAAACTCTTCCACGACTTTGCCCATTATTTTTCTCTGGGTTCGGGCAATTACTCCTAATGTGGCCCGGTTTTCCACATCCATAACAAACAAAGGCAGCATTACTTGTTCCAATATTATCTGTTCTTTTATTTTTGTTATTCATTGGGCCGTAGACCTCACACTTTCTCGCACCATGGCCAGTTCTTTTACACTTGGTGCAAAATGTCATGCAGAACTCATTCGGGTGGTACTCTTCACACCTTTGGCATGGCTTTTTCTGATTATTATTGTTATAGGAATTGTTGTTGTTGCGGTTGTTATTGATGTTGGGAAGATTGTTGTGGTGGTTATTGTTGTTAGGATGGTTGTTGTAGTTGTTGTTGAAACGATTGTTGTTGCGTTTGTTGTTGCGATAATTGGTACGATTGAAGTTGTGATTGTTGTGTTGATTGTTAAAATTGTGACCCTTGTCACTGGTTTCTTCCCACTTTCTTTTGATTTGTTTCGTGTTGGCTTTTTCGGCCGTCTGCTCTTTAACTCTTTCCTCAATCTGATTTATGAGTTTATGAGCCATTCGACTCGCCTTTTGTATGGAAGTGGGCTCGTGTGAACTTATATCTTCTTGGATCCTTTCTGGTAACCCTTTTACAAATACGTCAATTTTTTCCTCTTCATCTTCGAACGCTCTCGGGCACAATAAGCACAACTCCGTGAATTGTCATTCGTATGTGGTAATATTGAATCCTTGTGTTCGTAATCCCTTAAGCTCTACTTTTAGCTTGTTGACCTCGCTTCTGGGACGATACTGCTCATTCATCAGATGTTTGAATGCTAACCACGGTAGTGCGTACGCAGCATCTTGTCCCACTTGTTCTAGATAGGTATTCCACCATGTTAACGTAATACCTGTGAAGGTATGCGTAGCGTACTTTACTTTGTCTTCTTCAGTACATGATGTGTGCGAGGCGTACTAGGAAATAGCGTATATTTTACTAGAAAAATACTATTAAATACGATACAATTTTACACATGATATTTATTTATTTATAGAATGGATATACTTAAACCTTGCTACAACACTTATAGGCAGTGTAGCTAATCGTACAGTAGTGTAGTTTTTAGTAAGTTCGGTTCGTTCCACAGGGAAATCTTTTAAACAAAGCTTAACGCTATATTAGTTTTAATAAAAATACAAATATATATATATAAGTAATATTATTATTATAAAAGGGGGTTTTTACCGTTTAATGACCGGTTTGTCGATTTTTTTAAAACTTTAGTCGCAGTTAAAACCTAATGTAAAATATTAAATAAATAAAAGACTTAATTTAAAGCGTAAAGTAAATAACGATAATGAAATTGCGATAAATAAAAGTGCGATAAAATAAAATTACGATAATTAAAGAGTACGAAAATTAAAAGTGCAATTAAATACAATGACAATAAATAAAAGTGCAATTAAATACAATAACAATAAATAAAAGTGCAATAATTAGAAGTGCAATTAAATATGAAAATAAAGGAATTATGCTTATTTAAACTTCCGTAATCATGATGTTTGACGTGTTGATTTTAGTTTATTCCCATGGGTTAATTGTTCTTTGTCCTGGATTATTCAATATGTCAGTCTGGTTTTTGTCCATAACAGTCCATCAGTCATAAATATAAAGTGCGAGTGTCCTCATCAAATTATCCTTATACCCGAAGTCAAATATTCCAACTAATTGGGGACTTAAACTGTAACAAGGTCTTAATACTTTGTTTAATAATTACACCAGGATATCGACTGCGTGTAATCCAAGGTTTTAATACTTTGTTATCAATTATGCCAAGTGTCCTTGTACATAATTTCACCCATGTTTTAATAATTCCATAGACTATTAATCCATTCCCGTGTCCGGTTAAATGAACGATTATTCGTACATATAAATATCCCGCCCATCGTGTCCGATCGAGTGTATATGGTTATTTATGGGTATGTCCAATTGTAAATATTTATATTAAAATTAACAAACTATCATTTAGTTAAACAAATATAAAGCCCATTAATAGCCCATAGTCTAATTTCCACAAGTGTCGTTCTTTTGTCCAAACCCCAATTATGGTACAAAGCCCAATTACCCAATTTTAATATTTTTAGTCAAACATCACGATTACTTCGGCATTAAATAAGCATAATAATAACTTAGCTACGAGACATTAATGAAAATAACATAAACATAACTTACAGTGGGTGTTATTAGCGTAGTGGTACACGGACAGAGTTTTGACTTACAAAACCTTAAAACATTCGACTAATCGATCCTTATTATTATCACTAACTTAAAATTAAAATTACAAATTGAGATTACGATTTGGAGTGATACTTGATACATAAAAATGGGGAAAGAAAAATATATATAAATATAAAAGGTATATATAAATCGTCGAAATGCATGTTCTTTTATAGGCAGAGAGTGCTCCGCGAGTGCGGTGCATTTTGGTCTTCAAAGCTCCGCGAGTGCGGAGCTGTGGAATCCAGCTCACACAAGTTTGGCTCCTAGCTTGCCGACGGATTTTATTATATAAATATAATATAAATATATAATTTATATAATTAATTATATATTATATTATATTTATATATTTCCGTCCGTTGCGTCGTACGTTTAAAGCTGGTTCATGTCTCGGTTCCGGATTTTCGAACGTTCTTTCGTATAATTTAATATCTTGTACTTTGCGTTTTGCGTCTTGTATGTCATACCCCGTCCAAATTCTTCTGAACGAATACAATAACATCTGGTACCATCACGATGAACTGACTTCTATATGCCATGAACGACTCCATGTAATATGAGCAAATGCACAGCGGAAGATTTTTTCATACCTGAGAATAAACATGCTTTCAAGTGTCAATCAAAAGGTTGGTGAGTTCATAGGTTTATCATAAAACAATAAAATTCATCATTTTGATAGACCACAAGTTTTAAATGCTGCATGGTATAAATGGGCTCGAATCCTATACCCACCTGTAATGTACATGCGATATCTTTTAAATACAGTACACCTTTCTCGTGTACGAAATTATCTTTCATAAATCTTAGTAACCGTACACATATCTCGTGCACAAAAAAAATAACATACCCATAACTTGTGTATAAAATCATTCTCTCGATACATAACATTCACTTTTCATTGCTTTCATAGCTTGGCTTGGTAACCGACCTTAACATATAATGCGCATAAATAATATCCCCAAAACAGAACATCTCGTCTGTATAATAATCATATAAACTTCGAAGTACTAAACACCACGCCCACTAGCCCTTCCGTCTAGTGAACATTCTGGGTGGGGGTGTTAAACCCGGTAGCTACCTTTAGGATTCGCTTGAATTAGGGCCATACCCGATTCTAATTCTTAGGTTACCAAGCAATAATAATCAGGGAAAAATATTCACATAATAGTGGCAATTATCATGTCCACATAATTCAATTGTGGCAATTATCATGTCCACATAATTCATTCTAGGAATATTTTGCTTGTGTCTATCTCGTCAAACATTTATAAAAGCATTTCATGTATTCGCAGTTCAAAATATATTTCAAAAAAACATTTAATAAAGCAGTTGTAAAAATAGCGCATGTATTCTCAGTCCCAAAAATGTAAAGAGTAAAAGGGAATCAAATGAACTCACCTAATGTATTTTGTAGTAAAAATACATATGACGACATTTAACAACTGAACAATGCAGGGTTGGCCTTGGATTCACAAACCTATATGAGGTATATATATTAATACATATAAGTGAAGTCGAATCAATTTATGTATTATTATTAATATAACTGTTATTTTAGTAATTAATGTGCTTCATTATTAACTTAAATATATTTGCTTTATATACTTTAAATAAATGATTTATAATGTGTAGTTTTATTTTTATATAACTAACTTTTATTAAAATAATTATTTATAAATAAATAAATAAAATGTTGATAATAGTAATAGTAATTAGGGTTAATAATCATAATAATAATAATAATAATAATAATAATAATAATAATAATAATAATAATAATAATAATAATAATAATAATAATAATATTTTTGTAATAATAATAATAATGATAATGATACTAGTAGTAAAAATATTAAATATACTGATAAAAATGATGATTTTTAATAACAATACTAATAATCTTAATGATGTTAATAATAATACTTATAATGATGTTAGTAGTAATAATAATAATAATTATAATAATATAATATTAATAATAATACTAATAATAAAATTAAAGATAACTACCTCAATGAATAAGTTTCAAAAAATAAGTGCCCATGTCCGGGCTTAAACTTGAGACCTCTCGCTCAACCCAAAACACCCCACACCACTCCTCTGTTTATGTCTTTCGGTATATTCTGAAACCCGTTTAAATTTAACCTATTCTTCTCGGCCCAACAGGAATATGACTTCGGCCCAACAGAGAATGAATGATTTCGGCCCAGCAGAAAATGTAACTTCGGCCCAACAGAGAACAAATCGCAGCCCAACACAATCGGCCCAACGTAAAAATAATCTATCTCAGCCTAATTGTAATTAGTTCACAGCCCAACTTTACGTAAATAAGACTTGAACTGATTCGGCCAAAAAGAAAAATATAACCAAATTTCTATATTACATTAAATGGTAGGCCATGGAGTTTTATCCGTTTGTCCCTCAAGCAACGAAAGTCTCCCAACTTTTTTTATAAAGTGATTTAACTAACCATTCCATTATTATGTATGGTTACTTTTTTTTTTTTTTAATATCGACTACTTGTAGCAACTAGTCCCACATGTATCCATGGTGTCAATTGTTTAAGATTTTCTCTTGGATTAATCATAGTGAACATTTAACGGACCCATCGAAAGTAGCAGTGTAATATATGAAAGAGTGTTGGTTGATCAAAAAGGGAAACCACTAATTATATTGTATATTGCTGCAAGTTCGATGGCTTAGTGTGTTGGTCCAACCAGCGAAATCATTTAATAATTGCTTAGATTATAGTGTATCATCGTAACTCATTATCCATCACCTCCCATCTAAAAAAAAAAAGTATGGGCTGCAGTAGCAGCGGTATACATTCCAACAGAAAAATAAAAGATAGCGATGGCAGTAGTTTCTTCGTGAGTTAGTAGTAGTAGTTACAATAATGGGGTTCGGTATAAAAAAAAATATATAACGTGAAAAGGTGCAATTTCAGCAGCCATGCGACTAACCCCCACTACCTTCTTTTCATCATGTAATAAAAAAAAAATACCATGTGATCCCACTAGTCGGCCATGTTCCTGAATAAAGTCTCACTTGCATCAATATAAAAAAATCAAGTAGGGTTATGTGTTTAGGTAATGTTGGCCACCAGAGAAAAGGATACACTGGCATTAATTATATATTGGTGATGGTTTAGTTGTTCAGACAGAAGAGGTAACGACAGGAATACAAAAGTTATTTGGTAGTGGCTTTTTGAATAATTAGAAAATAAGAAGCAGACTGCAGGTGATTTTGTTTGGTGCTTTTTGAACAGCAAGAGAAATTTAACAAGGTTTGCTGTGGTGTGGTTCTTGATGGACAACAACATAGAAGAAGTAAGTTACAACAAGGGTGGCGGTGTTTATCAAAGGTAGTGTAGGGTGGCGGATGATGGTCCGGCGAGGTGGTGGCCGTGAGGCGATCAAACGAAAAGTGGTGGGTGTGTACCGAAGAAGGGAGATGGTTATGATTAAGTTTTTTTATATAACTATGTAAATGGGTATGTATATTTAGGTACTCTGCATAAAATAGATAGATGTTTAAAAGTAATCATAATTTATAATAATGGAGGGAGATCGAATAGCTGTCTCACTAGCATGACCTAATCGATTGTATTATAGAGAAAAATGGGTCGATAGTTTCACATCAGGAGCAGGTAAGAATGAAGAAAAGAAAAAAAAATTAAAAGTTGATTAAGATTGCTAAAGGGTTTTTGTTCCTAGTGAAGATGATTTGTACTATGGATTTGATGTTCATCAATTTAAGAGACAGGATCAAAAATTAGACTGTGTTTGATTGCAACTAGAACTGATTTCAATTCTTATATATATCTGTATATATTATGTATATGTATATAAATATATAATACATATTTATATATATATATTATCTATATAATACTAATACGTATATGTATATATATATATATATAT